>NW_026607593.1:0-300000 GCF_029499605.1 Hyla sarda
AGAAATATAGTAAAAGTCATCAGACAGTAGGAGAAATCACGTGGGAGGTTATAGATGAGCAGGAGATGAGGAGTCATGGAGGGTGAGGGGACTGACCACAAGAGCTTCACAGCCCTTCTACAGATCATAGGGAATATCTCCATCTACCTGATCATCCTGTGGAAATAGAGGACGGGGACACCTCTCTGGTGCTGTTCTCTGGATCTGACTGTAGGGAACACATACAGAGACTGAATTCATTCTTTACATACAAATAATGAGAGGACGTGTGTATATAGTCATGTCTATTACCTGGTGATGTGAGGGGCTGCTGATCCTCCATCATGACCTGATCCTTGCACTGATCCTTGTGTCCTTCTACATACTCCCACTCCTCCATGGAGAAATAGACCGCCACGTCCTGACACCTTATAGGAACCTGACACATAATGATACAGTCATCACCCCGACCCCTCCAGTGGTGTTACTGTATAATGTCCCAGCATTCCCAGCAGTGTCACCTCTCCAGTCATCACCAGACCCCTCCATTACTATATAATGTCCCAGCAGTGTCACCTCTCCAGTCATCACCAGACCCCCTCCATTACTGTATAATGTCCCAGCATTCCCAGCAGTGTCACCTCTCCAGTCATCACCAGACCCCTCCATTACTGTATAATGTCCCAGCAGTGTCACCTCTCCAGTCATCACCAGACCCCTCCATTACTGTATAATGTCCCAGCAGTGTCACCTCTCCAGTCATCACCAGACCCCTCCAGTACTGTATAACGTCCCAGCAGTGTCACCTCTCCAGTCATCACCAGACCCCTCCATTACTGTATAACGTCCCAGCAGTGTCACCTCTCCAGTCATCACCAGACCCCTCCATTACTGTATAATGTCCCAGAAGTGTCACCTCTCCAGTCATCACCAGACCCCTCCATTACTGTATAATGTCCCAGCAGTGTCACCTCTACAGTCATCACCAGACCCCTCCATTACTGTATAATGTCCCAGCAGTGTCACCTCTCCAGTCATCACCAGACCCCTACATTACTGTATAATGTCCCAGCATTCCCAGCAGTGTCACCTCTCCAGTCATCACCAGACCCCTCCATTACTGTATAATGTCCCAGCAGTGTCACCTCTCCAGTCATCACCAGACCCCTCCATTACTGTATAATGTCCCAGCAGTGTCACCTCTTCAGTCATCACCAGACCCCTCCATTACTGTATAATGTCCCAGCAGTGTCACCTCTCCAGTCATCACCAGACCCCTCCATTACTGTATAATGTCCCAGCAGTGTCACCTCTCCAGTCATCACCAGACCCCTCCATAACTGTATAATGTCCCAGCATTCCCAGCAGTGTCACCTCTCCAGTCATCACCAGACCCCTCCATTACTGTATAATGTCCCAGCAGTGTCACCTCTCCAGTCATCACCAGACCCCTCCAGTACTGTATAACGTCCCAGCAGTGTCACCTCTCCAATCATCACCAGACCCCTCCATTACTGTATAACGTCCCAGCAATGTCACCTCTCCAGTCATCACCAGACCCCTCCATTACAGTATAATGTCCCAGCAGTGTCACCTCTCCAGTCATCACCAGACCCCTCCATTACTGTATAATGTCCCAGCATTCCCAGCAGTGTCACCTCTCCAGTCATCACCAGACCCCTCCATTACTGTATAATGTCCCAGCAATGTCACCTCTCCAGTCATCACCAGACCCCTCCTTAACTGTATAATGTCCCAGCAGTGTCACCTCTCCAGTCATCACCAGACCCCTCCATTACTGTATAATGTCCCAGCATTCCCAGCAGTGTCACCTCTCCAGTCATCACCAGACCCCTCCATTACTGTATAATGTCCCAGCAGTGTCACCTCTCCAGTCATCACCGGACCCCTCCATTACTGTATAATGTCCCAGCAGTGTCACCTCTCCAGTCATCACCAGACCCCTCCATTACTGTATAATGTCCCAGCAGTGTCACCTCTCCAGTCATCACCAGACCCCTCCATTACTGTATAATGTCCCAGCAGTGTCACCTCTCCAGTCATCACCAGACCCCTCCATTACTGTATAATGTCCCAGCAGTGTCACCTCTCCAGTCATCACCAGACCCCTCCATTACTGTATAATGTCCCAGCAGTGTCACCTCTCCAGTCATCACCAGACCCCTCCATTACTGTATAATGTCCCAGCATTCCCAGCAGTGTCACCTCTCCAGTCATCACCAGACCCCTCCATTACTGTATAATGTCCCAGCATTCCCAGCAGTGTCACCTCTCCAGTCATCACCAGACCTCTCCATTACTGTATAATGTCCCAGCATTCCCAGCAATGTCACCTCTCCAGTCATCACCAGACCCCTCCATTACTGTATAATGTCCCAGCAGTGTCACCTCTCCAGTCATCACCAGACCCATTCATTACTGTATAATGTCCCAGCAGTGTCACCTCTCCAGTCATCACCAGACCCCTCCATTACTGTATAATGTCCCAGCATTCCCAGCAGTGTCACCTCTCCAGTCATCACCATACCCCTCCATTACTGTATAATGTCCCAGCAGTATCACCTCTCCAGTCATCACCAGACCCCTCCATTACTGTATAATGTCCCAGCAGTGTCACCTCTCCAGTCATCACCAGACCCCTCCATTACTGTATAATGTCCCAGCAGTGTCACCTCTCCAGTCATCACCAGACCCCTCCATTACTGTACAATGTCCCAGCAGTGTCACCTCTCCAGTCATCACCAGACCCCTCCATTACTGTATAATGTCCCAGTGTCACCTCTCCAGTCATCACCAGACCCCTCCATTACTGTATAATGTCCCAGCAGTGTCACCTCTCAGTCATCACCAGACCCCTCCATTACTGTATAATGTCCCAGCAGTGTAACCTCTCCAGTCATCACCAGACCCCTCCATTACTGTATAATGTCCCAGCAGTGTCACCTCTCCAGTCATCACCAGACCCCTCCATTACTGTATAATGTCCCAGCAGTGTCACCTCTCCAGTCATCACCAGACCCCTCCATTACTGTATAATGTCCCAGCAGTGTCACCTCTCCAGTCATCACCAGACCCCTCCATTACTGTATAATGTCCCAGCATTCCCAGCAGGGTCACCTCTCCAGTCATCACCAGACCCCTCCATTACTGTATAATGTCCCAGCAGTGTCACCTCTCCAGTCATCACCAGACTCCTCCATTACTGTATAATGTCCCAGCAGTGTCACCTCTCCAGTCATCACCAGACCCCTCCATTACTGTATAATGTCCCAGCACTGTCACCTCTCCAGTCATCACCAGACCCCTCCATTACTGTATAATGTCCCAGCATCCCCAGCAGTGTCGCCTCTCCAGTCATCACCAGACCCCTCCATTACTGTATAATGTCCCAGCAGTGTCACCTCTCCAGTCATTACCAGACCCCTCCATTACTGTATAATGTCCCAGCAGTGTCACCTCTCCAGTCATCACCAGACCCCTCCATTACTGTATAATGTCCCAGCAGTGTCACCTCTCCAGTCATCACCAGACCCCTCCATTACTGTATAATGTCCCAGCAGTGTCACCTCTCCAGTCATCACCAGACTCCTCCATTACTGTATAATGTCCCAGCAGTGTCACCTCTCCAGTCATCACCAGACCCCTCCATTACTGTATAATGTCCCAGCACTGTCACCTCTCCAGTCATCACCAGACCCCTCCATTACTGTATAATGTCCCAGCATCCCCAGCAGTGTCACCTCTCCAGTCATCACCAGACCCCTCCATTACTGTATAATGTCCCAGCAGGGTCACCTCTCCAGTCAGCAGCTCCATCATCTTGTTGATGAGTTCTAGAATCTTCTGTTCATCCATTTCCTCATGTATCAGGGAGTGAGGTGGGGACCCCGGGATTGTGTTCAGGATTCTTCCCCATCCTTCACACACAGGGGCCCGACAGCGCCCACTAGAGGACTTCTTCACTACTGTGTAATCCTATGTATGGAAAGACACATTAATATCACTACATACATTCCCAGAATCCCTCACCTCTCCAGTCATATCCATCTTTTATTACATAAATAATAATGAGGTCATGTGACATCACTCCCAGAATCCCTCACCTCTCCAGTCATATCCATCTGTTATTACATAGATAAGAATGAGGTCACGTGACATCACTCCCAGAATCCCTCACCTCTCCAGTCATATCCATCTGTTATTACATAAATAAGAATGAGGTCATGTGACATCACTCCCAGAATCCCTCACCTCTCCAGTCATATCCATCTGTTATTACATAGATAAGAATGAGGTCATGTGACATCACTCCCAGAATTCCTCACCTCTCCAGTCATATCCATCTGTTATTACATAGATAAGAATGAGGTCATGTGACATCACTCCCAGAATTCCTCACCTCTCCAGTCATATCCATCTGTTATTACATAGATAAGAATGAGGTCATGTGACATCACTCCCAGAATCCCTCACCTCTCCAGTCATATCCATCTGTTATTACATAGATAAGAATGAGGTCATGTGACATCACTCCCAGAATCCCTCACCTCTCCAGTAAGCCGGAAGAGTATCTGTAGGGTGAGGTTTATGATCCTGTCGGCCATCTTGTTCCTGTCTCTCTCCATGGTTGATGGGTCATCCAGGAGAATTCTCTTATATAGAAGATATCAGCAGAGGATCCTGGATTGGAGAAACCTGAAGGGAAGAAGAGGAGACGATGATAAACCGCACCAGATTCTATGGAGAAATAAAATCCATTTCCTGGAGATAATCTGAGGAAACATCTGAGGAGACATTATAGTCACAATCATGGAGGCTGTAAACCTAGTCAGGGGATCCATCATAGTCTGGGGCGGAGTCATGGGGGATGGGTAGAATATGGAGACAGGAATCCACCGTCCATGTTATCCAGGTAATACCAGAAGCCGCGAGTGGTGAGAAGAGGGAAATGGTGGACAAAGTGTCTGAGGACTCTTCATCATCCAGTAGATGTGACCTGTCATGGTCGGAGGTCAGGAGGTCACTGTCCTATGTCACACACCTTCTCTTACCATCCTATTTTAACTATAGTCAGTTTTTCTGATGCCAACTAGGTGTTTACCCTGACCACTGGAGGGCGCCAAATATCAGGACTCCAGACAATGAACAGTTACACATATAAGGGATTTGGTGACACCGCACTGGAATCATTGATAATGGGATCATCCATCTGGGATATTTCCACACAGGATCGAGACCTTCTGCCTCCCACTAATCCCAAGGATTTCCTCACATTATCACCTTCTATTATATACATACGTATACGCTTATTGCGAGCGGCTTTACCTCATCTCACCTTCTCTAATAGTGGACTGAGGACATCTAGACCTGATATTCCTTCATTGTATGTATCCCACTGCGAACAAACCATTGTGCCTCCCCTCAGGGGTGTAAAGACTTTTGTGACACGGTCACATGACACTTCTCTTCGCTTTTTGTACTTTTGTTCACATAAAGCTTTGGTGGGATCATAGTTGAATGGATCCGCATCACACTGGGAATTATTGTCCCGGAATGTTACATAATTGTCCAGAACCTGGGCAGAAAGCCAATCTGGTTTCCAGGGTTGGGACGACACTATGTCGGGAGTTTGAATCCTGACGTGGATGTTGTCCCTCCAGGTGCCCACGTTATGGACCCTTTTCATCTGGAACACGTTGTTTGTGATAAAGGGGATGGAACAGAGGGGCCCCAAGCAGAGAAGGCTAAGGGAGAAGCCTCTGAGGAGAGACCATATGTTACCACTGTGCCTCGTGTGCGGCCGTAAGGAAGGAGGTAGAAGCAGCCACCGGGACCACAATGGCGGCCATCTTAGATTGCTGTATGGAAGAAATGGCTAATACCCAGAGAAGAAATTAACCAGATGACAGGATGGGCGGGGAGGTGACCTGCAGCCCTTCACTATACAAACACGCCCCTTCCATAGATCTGCATTGAGAGGGTGTGACGGAACGAGGGGCGTGGTTGTGCCAGCACAACCCCCGCTCCAAGCATTCAGAACACTGGGGCAGCAGAGTACCCCTTTAATGGGTTAATCATTAGTGGGGAGTCCTGGCTTCTTATAGCTCCTAAGCTCTAAATCCCATATGGGGCGCAGGGTGTAAATGTACCGCATGTTCTTAATGGAGTTCTGTAGTAAAAAATAACCAACGGATAGGGGACAAGTTATAGATTGCGGGGGTCTGACTGCTGGGACCCCCTGCAATCTCTTGTAAGGGGCCACGACAGTCCGCAGGAAGGGGGCGAGCCAACCCCTGCACAGAGTGTCGGCAAAAATGCCCCCCCCCCATGTATCCTATAGAAATACATGGAGGGGGAGCTTCGGCAGCGGCTTCCTCTGGGGGTCAGATCGCCTGCTTCCTGTGAACTGCTGGTCCCCCGTACAGGAAATCGTGGGGGATCCCAGCAGTTGGACCCCCGCAATCTATAACGTATCCCCTATACTTTGAAAAGGGGATGTTATTTTTCACTGCACTAGTCCTTTATGGGTTAATAACATCCCCAATAATCCTGATCTGATGGTGGGACATACATACCTGCATCTGTAGAGGAACCGTGTGCTTACAGGACCTGCGATGATGTCACCGTCATGTGATCTGTCACATGGAGGAGGAGGGGGTCACATGATCAGGGGCTGCTGCTCTGAGAGATCTCCACACACAACACAACAGCAGTGACTGCCCCACCAGGACCTGCTCTGTATCTGCTACATGCTGGAGGTGTAGGATCTGTGATGATGTCATGTGACCAGTACATTTGGGGGGGGGGGGGGGCAAAGTTTAGCAGTGAATAAGTGACTGTGGCTGAAGGACCTGTGGGGAGGATCATGTGACAGTAGTGGGCGGGGCTGAGCAGTGCAGGGTAGGAGAGATTGTAGTTGAAGGACCTGTGATAATGGTCATGTGACAGTAGAGTACTGTATACACTGAGCAGATGAGCCTAGAGCAGCAGCCCCCGATCATGTGACTGATCACATGACGGTGACATCATCGCAGGTCCTGTAAGTACACAGCTCCTCTACAGATACAGGTATGTGTGTTCTCTCCCTGTCAGGATTCTCTTACGTCCCTCCAGCAGCACAGATGGTATATTCCTCCCCCCGCACACTGGTATGACCCATGCATTGTACTGACAATATCCCCTCATCCTGTGATTTCTCCTTTGGGGATTATTTTTATGTATTTTTGTGTTTATTACTATAATATTATTTTATCTTTGCTCCTGGTGAGAGAAGGGTTAATATATTGTCTTGTTTCTGCTGCTGTTTGTGTTATTCCGCCATCTTTACTCATTTCCTATATCTCCGCCCAGTTGGCCCCCAGCTAGAAGCCCCGCCCTCCTGTCCTTGTGGCCCTATTCCTGTTATGTCTTTACCTCTAATATGTCAGGTTCTTCTTCTCCTTCTGGTTCTCTCCCCGCGGTGTCCACATGTCTCCCCGGCCGCCGCCATCTTGTAGAAGGAGGTTTATGGAGATCTGACATCACGAGGGGTGTGACTGTGATATCACGAGTGTGTGTGGCTGTGATATCACGAGGGGGTGTGGCTGTGATATCATGAGGGGTGTGGCTGTGACATCAGGAGAGGGTGTGGCTGTGACATCACGAGGGTGTGTGGCTGTGACATCACGAGGGGGTGTGGCTGTGACATCACGAGGGTGTGTGTGGCTGTGACATCACGAGGGGTGTGGCTGTGACATGACACAATGAACCCCTATAAAGGTGACTCCGCCCCCAGACATCTTCTCCTCTCTCTGGGGGAGGGGACAGACATTGATCTATAGCTAAAATACAGTAAAATGATACATTAACCCTTCATCTCCCACATCCTATAAATCTTCCCATCTCCTCCGGCTCTGGTGTCCAAGGTGATAGATTAGTCGCCATCCATGAGTCTCATGATAGATTCTACCAGACGTGGCCCCCGTGGATGTGATTCCAGGATCCTGTGGAGTCGCCGTCCTGTTGTGTCCTCCAGCGTGTTCTCTGCTATATTGCTGGGTCATGTGATTGGTCGTCCATTCCCGCCTTATGCTCCTCCCCCCCTTGTTCCCCTTCACCCTCTATCCTCCCTTTTTCTTCTCTTTTCTTTACGTTTACCTTCTTGTCTTTCTTTTCGTGTTCTCGGTGTTTGTTCTTCTGTATTTGATTCTTTGCCGCCAAAGATTCTGAAAGATTTTCTGGTAAATTTCCGAGGACGTCATCATAGAGGAGAACTCATCCGAAATCATTGTGACTATAATGTCTCCTCAGATGTTTCCCCAGATTATCTCCAGGAAATGGATTTTATTTCTCCATAGAATCTGGTGCGGTTTATCATCGTCTCCTCTTCTTCCCTTCAGGTTTCTCCAATCCAGGATCCTCTGCTGATATCTTCTATATAAGAGAATTCTCCTGGATGACCCATCAACCATGGAGAGAGACAGGAACAAGATGGCCGACAGGATCATAAACCTCACCCTACAGATACTCTTCCGGCTTACTGGAGAGGTGAGGGATTCTGGGAGTGATGTCACATGACCTCATTCTTATTTATGGAATAACAGATGGATATGACTGGAGAGGTGAGGGATTCTGGGAGTGATGTCACATGACCTCATTCTTATCTATGTAATAACAGATGGATATGACTGGAGAGGTGAGGGATTCTGGGAGTGATGTCACATGACCTCATTCTTATCTATGTAATAACAGATGGATATGACTGGAGAGGTGAGGGATTCTGGGAGTGATGTCACATGACCTCATTCGTATCTATGTAATAACAGATGGATATGACTGGAGAGGTGAGGGATTCTGGGAATGTATGTAGTGATATTAATGTGTCTTACCATACATAGGATTACACAGTAGTGAAGAAGTCCTCTAGTGGGCGCTGTCAGGCCCCTGTGTGTGAAGGATGGGGAAGAACCCTGAGCCCAATCCCGGGGCCCCCACCTCACTCCCTGATACATGAGGAAATGGATGAACAGAAGATCCTAGAACTCATCAACAAGATGATGGAGCTGCTGACTGAAGAGGTGACCCTGCTGGGACATTATACAGTAATGGAGGGGTCTGGTGATGACTGGAGAGGTGACACTGCTGGGACATTATACAGTAATGGAGGGGTCTGGTGATGACTGGAGAGGTGACACTGCTGGGACATTATACAGTAATGGAGGGGTCTGGTGATGACTGGAGAGGTGACACTGCTGGGACATTATACAGTAATGGAGGGGTCTGGTGATGACTGGAGAGGTGACACTGCTGGGAATGCTGGGACATTATACAGTAATGGAGGGGTCTGGTGATGACTGGAGAGGTGACACTGCTGGGATATTATACAGTAATGGAGGGGTCTGGTGATGACTGGAGCGGTGACATTGCTGGGACATTATACAGTAATGGAGGGGTCTGGTGATGACTGGAGAGGTGACACTGCTGGGACATTATACAGGAATGGAGGGGTCTGGTGATGACTGGAGAGGTGACACTGCTGGGAATGCTGGGACATTATACAGTAATGGAGGGGTCTGGTGATGACTGGAGAGGTGACATTGCTGGGACATTATACAGTAATGGAGGGGTCTGGTGATGACTGGAGAGGTGACACTGCTGGGACATTATACAGTAATGAAGGGGTCTGGTGATGACTGGAGAGGTGACACTGCTGGGAATGCTGGGACATTATACAGTAATGGAGGGGTCTGGTGATGACTGGATAGGTGACACTGCTGGGACATTATACAGTAATGGAGGGGTCTGGTGATGACTGGAGAGGTGACACTGCTGGGAATGCTGGGACATTATACAGTAATGGAGGGGTCTGGTGATGACTGGATAGGTGACACTGCTGGGACATTATACAGTAATGGAGGGGTCTGGTGATGACTGGAGAGGTGACACTGCTGGGAATGCTGGGACATTATACAGTAATGGAGGGGTCTGGTGATGACTGAAGAGGTGACCCTTCTGGGACATTATACAGTAATGGAGGGGTCTGGTGATGACTGGAGAGGTGACACTGCTGGACATTATACAGTAATGGAGGGGTCTGGTGATGACTGGAGAGGTGACACTGCTGGACATTATACAGTAATGGAGGGGTCTGGTGATGACTGGAGAGGTGACACTGCTGGGACATTATACAGTAATGGAGGGGTCTGGTGATGACTGGAGAGGTGACACTGCTGGGACATTATACAGTAATGGAGGGGTCTGGTGATGACTGGAGAGGTGACACTGCTGGGACATTATACAGTAATGGAAGGGTCTGGTGATGACTGGAGAGGTGACACTGCTGGGACATTATACAGTAATGGAGGGGTCTGGTGATGACTGGAGAGGTGACACTGCTGGGACATTATACAGTAATGGAGGGGTCTGGTGATGACTGGAGAGGTGACACTGCTGGGACATTATACAGTAATGGAGGGGTCTGGTGATGATTGGAGAGGTGACACTGCTGGGACATTATACAGTAATGGAGGGGTCTGGTGATGACTGGAGAGGTGACACTGCTGGGAATGCTGGGACATTATACAGTAATGGAGGGGTCTGGTGATGACTGGAGAGGTGACACTGCTAGGACATTATACAGTAATGGAGGGGTCTGGTGATGACTGGAGAGGTGACTCTGCTGGGACATTAAACAGTAATGGAGGGGTCTGGTGATGACTGGAGAGGTGACACTGCTGGGACATTATACAGTAATGGAGGGGTCTGGTGATGACTGGAGAGGTGACACTGCTGGGACATTATACAGTAATGGAGGGGTCTGGTGATGACTGGAGAGGTGACACTGCTGGGAATGCTGGGACATTATACTGTAATGGAGTGGTCTGGTGATGACTGGAGAGGTGACACTGCTGGGACATTATACAGTAATGGAGGGGTCTGGTGATGACTGGAGAGGTGACACTGCTGGGAATGCTGGGACATTATACTGTAATGGAGTGGTCTGGTGATGACTGGAGAGGTGACACTGCTGGGACATTATACAGTAATGGAGGGGTCTGGTGATGACTGGAGAGGTGACACTGCTGGGACATTATACAGTAATGGAGGGGTCTGGTGATGACTGGAGAGGTGACACTGCTGGGACATTATACAGTAATGGAGGGGTCTGGTGATGACTGGAGAGGTGACCCTGCTGGGACATTATACAGTAATGGAGGGGTCTGGTGATGACTGGAGAGGTGACACTGCTGGGAATGCTGGGACATTATACAGTAATGGAGGGGTCTGGTGATGACTGGAGAGGTGACACTGCTGGAACGTTATACAGTAAAGGAGGGGTCTGGGGATGACTGGAGAGGTGACACTGCTGGGACATTATACAGTAATGGAGGGTTCTGGTGATGACTGGAGAGATGACACTGCTGGGAATGCTGGGACATTATACAGTAATGGAGGGTTCTGGTGATGACTGGAGAGATGACACTGCTGGGAGTGCTGGGACATTATACAGTAATGGAGGGGTCTGGTGATGACTGGAGAGGTGACACTGCTGGGAATGCTGGGACATTATACAGTAATGGAGGGGTCTGGTGATGACTGGAGAGGTGACACTGCTGGGAATGCTGGGACATTATACAGTAATGGAGGGGTCTGGTGATGACTGGAGAGGTGACACTGCTGGGACATTATACAGTAACACCACTGGAGGGGTTGTGGTGATGACTGTATCATTGTGTGTCAGGTTCCTATAAGGTGTCAGGACGTGGCGGTCTATTTCTCCATGGAGGAGTGGGAGTATGTAGAAGGACACAAGGATCAGTACAAGGATCAGGTCATGATGGAGGATCAGCAGCCCCTCACATCACCAGGTAATAGACATGACTATATACACACGTCCTCTCATTATTTGTATGTAAAGAATGAATTCAGTCTCTGTATGTGTTCCCTACAGTCAGATCCAGTAAGAGAACAGCACCAGAGAGGTGTCCACATCCTCTTCTTCCACAGGATGATCAGGTAGATGGAGATATTCCCTATGATCTGTAGAAGGGCTGTGAAGCTCTTGTGGTCAGTCCCCTCACCCTCCATGACTCCTCATCTCCTGCTCATCTATAACATCCCACGTGACTTCTCCTACTGTCTGATGACTTTTACAATATTTCTTCCATATCTTATGAATCAGGGAGAAGGTCCAAACAATATTAATGCTCCAGAGACAGATGTGAGCTGTGATGAGAAGTATAAGGAGGACATTCCTATAGGGAAAGAGTTCATCTATATTAATGCTACAGACATAAGGAAAGAAGAAGAGACAGATTTGAGCAGTGATGAGCAGTATAAGGAGAACATTCAAACAGAGAAAGATCTGATCTATATTAATGCTACAGACATAAGGAAAGAAGAAGAGACAGATGTGAGCGGTAATGAGCAGTATAAGGAGAACATTCAAACAGAGAAAGATCTGATCTATATTAATGCTACAGACATAAAGGAAGAAGAAGAGACATATGTGAGCGGTGATCAGCAGTATAAAAAGGACATTCCTACAGGAGTAGATCTGATCTATATTAATACTACAGACATAAAAGGAGAGACAGATGTGAGTGGCGATGAGCAGTATAAGGAGGACATTCCTACAGGTAACCGCCTAGGTGAGTAGTAACCACTTAATGCAGATTCTGCTCAGTTACCGGTTGTAATATGCTTTTATGGACTCCGATGGAAAAAAAAAATATTTAAAATTATCTTTAGCCTTCCAGTACTCGTCAGCTGCTGTATGCTGCTGAGAAAGCTGTGTAGTTCTTTTCAGTCTGACCACACTGCTCTCTGCTGACATCTCTGTCCAGGGCAGGAACTGTCCAGAGCAGGAGAGGTTAAAAACAAACAAATAAACAAATGTTTATCTCTAGGACAGGCTAGGTGGGCTCTCTTCTTCTCCTGATTTTTTTTATCTTGGCTAAGGCCGGGTTCAAAAGGCTGAAAAAGTGCAGAAAAAACACAGAGAAAACACGGCGACATTCCGCAGATTAGAATGCTCCGATAGCCGATAGGACCACTCAGAAATGCGGCGTCTCATAGACTGTAATGTATTTCCGAGCGGAATCTGCAGAAAGAATACACAAGTCTATCTGGACAAGATCTGTAAATTCCATCGTGTGCACAGTGCAGCAGAATCTTATTGAAGTCGCTTTGACAGCACATAGACTAAAATCCAAGGATCACTCTAGAGGTCCATGTAGCAGAAGCTCCAGACTGACTGTAAGGCAATTAGTGACACCCTCCTTGAAGATCAGGCGAGGGTATGGTTGTCCACCCACAACTTGATTCCCTGCACTTCTACCCAAAAAAATGGCTCCCCTGTATATTGGGCCCTACCACGTACTTTGACAGGTTAACCCGGTTTCCTATGGACTTAACCTCGCGCCCTCCATGCGGACTTCAAAGGTCGTATAGATTTTATTCTTAACCACTAAAGGCGTACCTGTACGTCCTGATTCCCATTACCGGGGTCTAAACCGTTCTCCCGAGCAGAGAAAGCTTCAAACCCCATGGGTCCCAACTGCTATCAGCAGCCGGGAACCAAGGTTAATGCCGGGCACGGCCGTTCGGGCCGATGCCCGGCATTAACGCTTTAGACGCCACAATCAAAGTTTATCACGGCGTCTAAAACAAAACCAGAAGTATCCCGGCAGCTCAGCGTAGCTGATCTGGACTATTGCGACAAAATCGTGATGTCCCATCAGCTTACTGGACGGCGGGAGGGTCCTCACCTACCTCCTCGTCGTCCCATTGGTGATCTACTGCTTCATGCCTGCTTAGCAGGCTGGAGCAGCAGAGTGCTGATAACACTGATTAATGCTATGCTATGGTATAGCATTGATCAGTGTTTGCAATCAAAAGATTGCATGTTGTAGCTCCCTGTGAGGGGGTAAAAAATGGTTTAAAAAAAAATAAGCGAATAAATGTGAATCACCCCCCCCCCTTTTCCAATTTTTTTAAATAAAATGATGTAATAAAAAAAAAAAATCTAATGTGGTACTGCCATGTGCGTAAAAGGGTCAAAATTAGTTATAGGGGTCAAAAGTAATGTCATTACAAAGTGCAATTGGTGACGCAAAAAACAAGTCATATGTGTCTATAGGGGGGAAATTACGTGTTATGATTATTATCTTCTAAAAATCATAACACGTAATTTCCCCCCTATAGACACATATGACTTGTTTTTTGCGTCACCAATTGTACTTTGTAATGACATTACTTATTTTAAATCAATAACAATAAGGAGGAAAATTGCAAAAATGAAAATTGTTTTGATTCCTTTAAGGAGTTAAAGTTGTTGTTATGCAATCACTACACCTCACTACACCTTGACAGGGTCGGATTATGAGGTCTGCAGTATCCTTGACTCCCATATGTCCAGGGGCGGCCTCCAGTATCTAATCCTCTGGAAAGGCTATGGAGCAGAGGAATGGTCCTGGTTCCAGCTACAGATGTACGTTCTCCTGCCCTTCTCCGTGCCTTTCATGCTTAATCCCTTCACAAATCTGTTGCTCCCCTATGTGGAGGGTTAGTTTAGAGGTGGGTACTGTGAGGGCTCTTGCCTTTCCTTTGCTCCACTGCTGGTTTCTCAGACAGCAAAACCTCAGCTGTTATTATTGAGCAGCTACTTATTTCCCTGGCTACCTTTTAATCAGCCAGCCCCTTCCCTGCTGGGTCCTGGCTATTTAACGGCAACAGTTCAAAGACCACGGAAGGGCAGAGGCAGTCTGACCTCCAAGCGCGTTACTGTTGTTCCTGATTGTGATTCCATTTATGACCCTGGTCTGGCTGACATCCACTCTGGTTCCTAATCCTGGTTCTGACTTTTGGGTGTCCTGACTTTGGCTATTCCGGAGTACCAGCTTTGGTTCCTGACCCCTGGCTGTGTGTTTGACCTAGTTTCCAGTTTATTTTTGTTTTAACCCTTTAACCCCTTAAAGACCAGGGTTTTTTCTGTTTTTGCACTTTTATTTTTTCCTCCTTACCTTTAAAAAATCATAACTCTTTAAAATGTGCACCTAAAAAGCCATATTATGGCTTATTTTTTGCACCACCACTTCTACTTTGTAAGGACATCAGTAATTTTACCCATAAATCTATGATGAAATGGAAAAGAAATCATTGTGCGACAAAATTGAAGAAAAACCACCATTTTGTAAATTTTGGGGGTTTACGTTTGTACGCAGTAAATTTTTCGGTAAAAATGACACCTTCTCTTTATTCTGTAGGTCCATACGATTATAATGATCCCCTATTATATAGGTTTGATTTTGTCGGACTTCTGGAAAAAATCATAACTACATGCAGGAAAATGTATACGCTTAATATTGTCATCTTCTGACACCTATAACTTTTTATTTTTCCACGTACGGGGCGGTATGAGGGCTCATTCTTTTTGCACCGTGATCTGAAGTTTTTAGCGGTACCATTTTTGTATTGATTGGACTTTTTGATCGCTTTTTATTCATTTTTTCATTATATAAAAAGTGACCAAAAATGCGATATTTCGGACTTTGGAATTTATTTGCGTTTACCCCATTGACCGTGCGGTTTAATTAACAAAATATTTTTATAATTTGGACATTTCCGCACGCGGCGATACCACATATGTTTATTTTTATTTACACTTTTTTTTAATGGAAAAAGGGGGTGATTCAAACTTTTATTAGGGAAGGGGTTAAATGATCTTTATTCACTTTTTTTTTTTCACTTTCTTTTTTGCAATGTTATAACTCCCATAGGAGACTATAACACTGCGCACACTGATCTCTTATACTGATCATTGTTATCCCATAGGGGCCTATAACACTGCACACACTGATCTCTTACACTGATCATTGTTATCTCATAGGGGACTATACCACTGCACACACTAATCTTTTACACTGATCATTGTTATCCCATAGGAGACTATAACACTGCACACACTAATCTCTTACACTGATCATTGTTATCCCATAGGGGACTATAACACTGCACACACTGATCTTTTACATTGATCATTGTTATCCCATAGGATAACATTGATCAATGATTCTGCTGCTTGACTACTCATGCCTGGATCTCAGGCACTGAGCAGTCATTCAGCGAGCGGCACCAGGAGGCAGGTAGGGGGACCCTCCTTGTGTCCTACAGCTGTTCAGGATGCCGCGATTTCACTGCAGCGGTCCAGAACAGCCCACTGAGCTAGCTGGGGGTAGTTTAGTTTCACTTTAGATGCGGCGATCAACTTTGAACGCTGCATCTAAAGGGTTAATAGCATGCGGCACCACGATCAGTGCCACGCGCTATTAGTTACTGGTCCCGGCTGTGGTCCCGCTTTATAGAAAGGGAGGAGACTCGGGGCATACAGGTACTCCCTTGGTCTTTAACAGGTTAATGATGTAGCCAGTTATAATTTTTACATCTTTTATTTTTTCCTCCTCGCCTGTTTATAGACACAGACATGTATTTTGCCGGATCCACTGTACGTGATAATGAAATCCTTAATTTCTTCATTTCCATAAAATCTTCTATAAAACTTGAAAAAATGATTGTGAGGTGAAACTGAAAAGAAAATGCAATTTTGCTAATTTGATTCTTAGGTCAATACGATTTAAACGATTCCCAATTTACATATTTTTTTATGACTAGTTTAAAAAATTTTTTTATAAAAAAAAATAAAATAAAATAAAAAAAAAATATATATATATGCTTAAATATGCCCTGAGCTTACTCCTTTTAATCCCCATAGCAAACCTCTGCTAAACTGGGTGTTTCCCGAGACAGGTGTCATCAGAGAGGACTTAGACAGAAAAGAACAACCTTAACTTCAGAAGCTCATAAGTACTGAAAGGATTAAGATTTTTTAATAGAAGTAATTTATAAATCTGTTTAACTTTCTGGAGCCAGTTGATATATTAAAAAAAGTTTTTTTCTCGATAACCCCTTTAACCTTTCCTAAAGTGACAAGGCTTTCTTCACACATTACACAGTATAATACATGGTAAACATATGTTCATGGGGGGGGCAGGTGCAAGTGGGGGGCCCAGGGGACACTGAGGGGAGGTTGCCCAACAGGACAGCAAGGGTACTTGGTAATAACTCCCATACTGCGCCACCACATGTTACTCCGCCCACAGACACCTTATCCCCTACCCATAGGATAGGAGATAAGATGTCTGATCACGGGGGTCCTGCAGCTGTGATCTCCGTGCAACACCCGGCATTCTAAACAGTATGTTAACAACGCCGAGTTTGGGCGGCCGGGATGTGACGTTATGTCACGCCCCCTCCATTCATGTCTATGGGAGGGGGCGTGGCATGATGTCACATCTCCGGCCGCCCAAACCAAGCATTCTGAAAAAAAACTTTCAGAACGTCGGGTGCTGCAGGGAGATCGTGGCGGTCCCCAGTGGTAGGACCCCCACAATCAGACATCTTATCCCCTATCTTTTTTATCCTGTGGGCGGAGTACACCTTTAAAATTCCCGGTAGAGGGATGCACTGGGATTGGGATCACGCGGGACCCAACTCCAAATACGCAGACGGTCAGGAGGCTGCTGCGGGCGGGCAGTCAGGCACTATGGCTGCGGGTCTCACACTCAGAGTGCCCCTCCCAATAGTCTCCTCCCCCTGCCACCGGCTAAGGTGTCATTTTTACTGAAAAGTGCTCTGCATAGAAATGGAAAGTTTACATGGGGAGTATGTGCAGAGCATTGCACCCTAGTGTCTGTACATTCCTATGTTAGCGGACGGGATTGGACAAACATTTTAGTGGGAGTGGAGCAAACATCCTACGGGTGTGGGCGGGATTGGTAAAAAAAAAATCATTGGGAGCGGGCGGGAGTGGGATTGAACAACCAGTTCTGCGCAGGCTCTAGTTCCCGGTTTAGGTTGTATTGTGTCTGTAGTCAGTGACTGTGTTATGCAGCTGTCCTCACTCTGTATACATCATGCTGTGCTGAATGGGATTTTGTCATAGACTTCCATGGTCTGTACTTACACTGTACGGCTCTTTACTCACTTTTTACTAAAATAAGTTTAAATAAAAAAAAAAACTGAGTAAGGCTGGATTCACACTACGTTTTTTTCCCATACGGGAGCGCATACGGCAGAGGGGAGCTAAAAGCTCGCGCTCCCGTATGTCACCGTATGCGCACCCGTATGTCATTCATTTCAATGAGCCGACCGGAGTGAAACGTTCGGTCGGCTCATTTTTGCGCCGTATGCGCTTTTACAACCGGACCTCAAACCGTGGTTGACCACAGTTTTAGGTCCGGTTGTAAAAGCGCATATGGCGCAAAAATGAGCCGACCGGACCGAACGTTTCACTCCGGTCGGCTCATTGAAATGAATGACATACGGGAGCGCATACGGTGACATACGGGAGCGCGAGCTTTTAGCTCCCCCCTGCCGTATGCGCTCCCGTATGGGAGAAAACGTAGTGTGAACCCAGCCTAAAAGATAACGCTCTGTTATACATACCGATCGTACCAACCTGATCTATGAGGAGAACAAGTCAATTTTACTGCACATAACATGATTGCTAGGACTCTGCCGGGACTCTGCTATTCATACAGCCTGTCTATGGTCGGCTCTAATGGATCAATGCAGTAAATACTGTACTGATCTGTATGAGCAATCCAATGACTGCTCATACAAGTCCTATAGAAGGACCAAAAAGTGTAAAAAAAATAAAATAAAAAAAACATTCAAAAGATGTTTTTTGTAATTGTTTTTAAAAAGTAGTAAAGTGTAACCAAAACTATGCAAATTAGATATCGCTGTGATTGTATGGACCAGACTTATATTTTCATGCACAGTTGATACAATGTAAGATCCGTCCCACAAAACAACAAGCTCTCAAACGCAATGTAGATGGAAAAATAAGAGTTATAGCTATGAGGAGAGGAGGAAAAAATTAAAACACAAAAGCTTAAGGATTGTTAAGGGGTTAATAAGGGTTGTTAAGGGGTTAATATTAATAATAAAATCTGTGTTATTCTTGGCAGATTCTTGTACCAGGAGATCAGAGGAGAATCTTCTATCTTCAGATTATAAAGCAGATGATGATATCACACAAGATACATATGAAGAACATTCCATTATCCCAGATACACCCTCAGCCCTTCACAGCCAAGATCTGTCATCTCATCCTTATATACAGGTCCTGTCTTCTCAGTCATCACAGGATGTTCAGCAAAATAAAAGTCACAGAAGGGGTGTTGGACATCAACAAGCTCTTACAGTATATAAACCATATTCATGCTCAGAATGTTGGAAATGTTATACTTCTAAATTCGATCTCATTGTACATCAAAGAACTCACACAGGAGAGAAGCCATTTTCATGCTCAGAATGTGGGAAATGTTTTACTTCTAATTCAGGTCTTGTTCAGCATCAAATAACTCACACAGGAGAGAAGCTGTTTTCATGTTCAGAATGTGGGAAATGTTTTACTATTAAATCAAGTCTTGTTAGACATCAAATAACTCACACAGGAGAGAAGCCATTTTCATGTTCAGAATGTGGGAAATGTTTTGCTCTTAAGCCAACTCTTTATAAACATCAAATAACTCACACAGGAAAGAAGCCATTTTCATGTTCAGAATGTGGTAAATGTTATACTGAGAAAGCAACTCTTGTTTACCATCAAAGAACTCACACAGGGGAGAAGCCATTCTCATGTACAGACTGTGGAAAATGTTTTGCTAAGAAATCAATTCTTCGTGAACATAAACGAACTCACACAGGGGAGAAGCCATTTCCATGTGCAGAATGTGGGAAATGTTTTACTCAACAATCAAGTCTTGTTAATCATAAAAGAACTCACACATGAGAGAAGCCAATTCAGAGCAGTAAATGATGCAGACAACACATCTATATATTATCCATGTACATAGGATATCTGACATTTATACATATATCATATACTGCATCTCCAAACTTGTTACCAATTGTTAATAAAAGTTTTCTTTCTTATATTATTTATTATTCTTATATTCATCTCCGCACACTGGACTTATAATAAATGTAATATTGTCCCTGGCGTTGTATATAGGGAATGTAACACGTCAGTGTTGTCCCCGCCCCCTTCTCATTATGATTATAGAGACTTTAATTCAAGGCATCAGACAGGATCCGCGCGTCTCCCTTGTAGATCGTCTCTTCTGAACATAAGACGCTGCAGATACTTTTATTTATCACAAACCCTAGACCAGCGTTTCCCGTCTTGACGTCTATTTTCGGTCTCAGATCATAAAATCCATTTTTCTATATGAGAAGTCGTCAATATCTCAGCGTCCCCCGGGTTCAGTAAACATCGGTGTAATTCTTTTCCTTTTCTTTGTCCTCCCCGGGGTATAAAATCCCTAGAGATCTGATCACATCTGGTACAAGATCTCTTTACTTCACACTTTGCGCCATTATTACACGGATTGAAGACCCAGTTACACGCTCGTAAATTCCCATATATGTCGTGGATTGGAAGGATAAAGGTTCTTAAATCTTATATTTACCAATAATATTTTATATTTGTACAGTCCGTCCCTATCATAGTACGGAATTGTTATTTCTCTTCTATCCGATGGTTATTTAGTAATTTTGTTATGATTCAGAAGAGACCACGTGTCCCGTATAGACGCTCACCCTGAAGACATTTGTAATATCATAATTAACAAATTTAACAAAGCTTACTTACCCCTAACATAAGACCATATGTAATCATTGATAAGAGATCACTGTATTTTATATACTGAAGGTTAGTGAAAGTCAAGATGGCTGACATGTAACCACGTGTAGTGCTCCAAATATACAACTTAGTGGTGTCAGCTATATTCTATAGTTAGTCACTAATTAGGGAGAAACAACCTAAGACCATATTTGTAGGTTGGCCGCATTACCACATAAACTGAAATAGAATCTATACATTTAAGGACTTGTTATGTATCCAATGAGGCCTAAGCTAATAGTATATAAGAAGGCCATTTGGAACAAGTAAGAGGGTAACACGAAGAAGGTAACACAAGGAAGAACAACAACATTCCCTCTGCCGGCCTCACAACTCACACTATCTCTCCTACACATGAAGGAATGCTCAAGGACCAGGAGATATGAACTTTTCTATCTACAATCATTTTTATGTAAGGAACTCTTTCTTTGTACATTATTTACTCCATGCCTGTATTTAACCTCTTTGGTGTAAATTAAATATACTCTTGGATTTCTGGAAGTGGCTTGTGAAGTTTGTCCGCAAAAGCCTAAAGCTTGTCAATCAGCACGCAGGACTATTATTCTTCATACGGCGAGCCGCCTGGATGCTTCTCCTGACCTTTGCCCTCTAGTTTGCTGAGGGGGAGTTGAAGAGTGAAGAACACATGTTCACTGCAACCTATCGGGACAAAAGCTACTAAAAGAACCTAGACGCTGCTGCTGCGACAGGACACAAGCTACAAGTATACAGACCAGAGTCACGAGGGAATTTCTCCACCAAGTGAAGCAGGTAAACATGGATTTTATTACCTCTTATTCTAATAAAAGTAATTTATCTTTTCAGTTCGCTTACTGTGCAACTAATGCGGAGCTATGGACTGAATTGTATAAACAATGTGAGGAACAGAATAAGTAGATAGATAAGAAAATATTTTGTGTAAATGAGGTTCAGAAAAAGATTCACAATGTCTTACATATGGTAATTTAATGACCTGATTGTAGCCGATTTACAACCTAGACAAAGTCTTTGCATGATTAACCAAAAAACAGATAATCAACGTAACACTGCATGTGATGACGTAGAATGTGATTCGGATGACGGTGGCTGCCAAAATTGTTATTTCTTGGCTCAGCAGTTAGAACTGTATGAACAACAGTTGGATTGTAAAAACCAACTCGTGTCCAAATTATGTTCACAAGAGGTAGCCGCTCTCACCCGAGGAAAAGGTGCTCATAGGATGAATTCTTATGTACCACCAGCAGTAAATCCGGAGACAGAAGAAGCATTAAATAGAGATGAGTTAGAAAAGCGAAAATTGCAAGATAGGGCCACAAAATCACTCTAAAAATACATGACCAACACATCAAGATAGTAAAAGACATCCCGCAGTACAATGACAAAATGGATGCTTTTCATAACATTGATGTTTTTGAAACTAACACAGATAAGTACTATCTCACCGACGAGCAGAAAAATAAGATATACCGGCTGTGGCTCCCATCTCATATGGCTAACAGACTTCAGGACTCCCCTAGAGATGATGGTATTGGAAGTTTTGTGCGTGCTACAGACAGTGACAGGTTAAAACAACTAATCTTTTTTACCACTGGTGACTCCTCTCCATCACTTGATTTGATAGAAAATGTAAAAGTCACTTCACAAGAAGACCCTTTTGCGTTCTTGTTGAAGTTTGATAAGGCGTACAAAATGGTCATGACTGTGCCTGATGAAGAGGAACCACGAATTATGATCACAGCATTTGTCAGGAAATTTAAATATTTAGATCCTGTTTCACTCAAACTAGCATCAGACGCACCATCCTTGACTGATGCAGCCACATTTATTGACCACATAAGGAGATCAATAAAAGTGTCTAACATGAGAGTAAAGGTAGCGACTGTCCAGGGACATACTAATGACTGTCCTAAGACTCAGGCTAACTCTGCTAAAAATGAAAACTCTAAACAGAGAATGTACAGATCAAATATCAATTGTTACCATTGTGGTAAAAAAGGACATTTGAGATGGCAATGCAGATTGTTCCTTAGGTCGAGGGATTTTTCTCCTTGTCCTAAACAACAAAGTTTTGGAAAAGAGAATGGATTAGTGCCAACAGCTCCATCTACTGGTGAGCAGAGTCAATCTACTTCACCTTACTCCGCACTAATTAAACAAGTACAGGAACTAACTCAAAATAGTGAAGGCAAGAATGTCCAGAGACATTTAAACCCTCCTAAATGACTAGATAGGAATTAGACTTCGGAATCTTTGATGTATGTGGCTCCTATATCACTTGATGATTGTGGGAGACTATATGTCAGAGGCAGACTACAAGGCAAAGATCTGACATTCTTACTTGACACAGGGGCACAACTGAGTGTTAGTGTTGAGTGGCATAGGCCATATTCGAATTCGCGATATTTTGCGAATATATGATGAATATTCGTAATATATTCACAAAATTTGCATATTCGTAATATTCGCGTTTTAGTTTCGCATATGCAAAAATTTGCATATGCGAAAATTTGCATAAGCAAAAATTCGTGTATGCGAAAATTTGTGTATGCAAATTTTCGCATATGCGAAAATTCGTGCACCAGTCTCACACAGTAGTATTAGAGCCTTCTTTACACCACACAAGCTGGAAGCAGAGAGGGGTGATCACTGTGATGTGTACTGTGAAAAAAAAAAAATACGAATATTCATAATTTCGAATATATAGTGCTATATTCACGAATAAAATTCGCATTGCGAATATTCGCGAGCAACACTACTGAGTGTTACTAATCAATCCATGCATGTCACATCCACCTCACCTGTTTGCACTATTGTTGGCTTTAGTGGGAAACGTTATACGGCAGCTAAATTGGCTAGTAATGTTTTGTTGAGATTCCTGGCTACTTGATTATAACATTGACATCTGGCATTGTCCTAGCTCTGAGAACATTTTGGGGGCTGATGTAATGAAAGAGAGAGGTTGGGTCATTGATTTGGGGAACCAGGTTATTTGGAGAAGTACTAACCTTAAGGGTACATTCCCACACGGCGTATTTTGCTGCGTATTTGGTGCTGCGTATTTTCCTACCCATTGACTTCAACAGAGAAAATAAAATACGCAGCAGCAAATACGCAGCAATTACGCCGTGTGGGAATGTACCCTAAAAAGTCTGTGACAATAGATCCAAGTGATTTCAGTACTGTAGCTGTTATTGACTTAATTGAGGATGCCTCCGTTTGGCCAGAAATTGATTGTAATGATTTGACTCTTGTTGAATTTGTGAAAAAACTTCAGTTTTTCTGGGCGCAGTCAAAGAATGAGGTAGGAAGTTTGAAAGATGTTGAAGTTAAAATTGAAGGGCCAGATCCAAGAGCGCAGAAACAGTACAAATTGCCTCCAGATTCAATCGAGCCATTGTCCAAAATCATTGAAGAACTTCTTCAACAGGGTGTCATACGCAAATCAAATTCTGTAACAAATTCTCCATTATGGGCTGTAAAGAAACCAGACAATTCTTACAGAATGCTTCTGGATTTGCATATGATCAACAAATGCACTCCAAATGTGGCGCCTATTGTTGTCGATACCCCTGACATTGTGTCTCGATTAAATGCAAAGACAACGTTTTTCTCTGTACTGGATGTCAGTAATGGTTTTTTTCAGTAAACAGATTGACAGGAATTGTCAGTACAAATTTGCTTTTACTTTCCTGGAGGAACAATATGTATTTTGCAGGTTACCGCAAGGAGCTCACATGTCACCTAGTGTGTTTCATCAGGCATTGGCAAAGGTGTTATCAAAATTCTCCAGACCAGATTGTATTTTACAATACGTTGATGATATCTTGTTGGCAACAGAGAGTAGAGAGGAACATCTCACTTTACTAGCTGAATTGTTTGATCTGTTGTACGAGTCAGGATTGAAATTGAATCCAAGAAAGGTCCAATTACTGAAGACAGAGGTTCAGTACTCTGGGGTTTTGATCAGTTCAGGGCAGAGATGACCTTTGCAGGAAAGAGTAGCAGCTGTAGGTGCATTGCCTGTTCCAACTACATTTAAAGGTTTGAGACAATTTTTAGGACTTGTCAATTTTTCCAGAGAGTTCATTGAGGGCTTTGCTGAAAAAGCTAAACGGTGGGAGTTCATTTTGCTGTTAAAGCTACAGAACACATTGTAGGGTTCAACAGACTTACTCTGCAGACTCCTTATTCCACATTGAAATTGCTTCTTGAAAAAGGTGTCCCGGGAGTGTCTCATCAAAGGTTTGCACATTGGTTGTTGTCTTTGTCACCAAAACAGATTGAAGTAGACCATAAGGCTAAATATGTGCTTCCACAGTTGATGCAATATGAAGGTAACTCTCATGAATGTCTTGAGACATTTCAGGGCGAGTGTCCATCTCTTTTCAGGAAAGAAGCAGAGGAAACTGATGAACCAGTGTATGTGGATGGTTCCAGGTTTTGTTTGATAGGACAATACTTTACCGGATATGCCATTTGGTTTCCAAAGACAGGACGAGCTATTAGATTGCCAGGACATTTTTCAGCACAGAGAGCAGAAATTGAAGCTGTTAAAAAGGTGTTGGAAATTGATGAGAAAGAGAACAATGGTCCTTTGGTTATCTATAGTGATAGTTCTTATGTTGTAAGATCACTAATAGATTACTTACCTGTGTGGAAAAAACGAGGTTTTGTGGATTCATCTAACAAAATTCTAGCTCAGGTTGATGTTTTGCAAACTATTTTTGAGCTTGCTTCTAAAAAGCCTAGTCATTATGCTATTGTCAAGATACCAGGTCATAGCAAAGGAACTAGTGATTTTGTTCTGGGGAATGAGAAGGCAGATTCTCTGGCTAAGGAAGCAGCATTGATAGGAGAAATAGTGGCAGAACCAGAACCTATGGAGGTATTACCAGTAAGAGGTAAGGAAGTAAATGTGCCTTCATTCATAGATGAGCAGATGAAGGATCAGTTCATTGTGAATTGTAAGGATAATATAACACCTCCCTTTGTTTGTGAAAATGGAGTGATGTGTTATGAGATGCAAGGAAATTTTACTTCCAGTTGTACCAAAACACTTGCAGACAGAATTTACCCGCTATAATCATGAAAGTTTAGGTCATGTGGGTCAGCAGAAATTGCTGGAGATTCTCAAAGAGAAGTTTTATTGGGAAAAAATGGAGGGTACTGTTCAAAATGTTGTGCAGTCATGTCTCATTTGTGTCCAAGTGAATCCTAGGCCTAAAGGACAAAAGCCTCCACTTCTAAGAATTGCACCTGCAGATGGTCCGTGGTCTACATTGCAGATTGACTACATAGGTCCCTTACCTTCAGGTAAACAAGGTCTCAGGTATGCTTTGGTTGTGGTAGATGTTTTTTCTAAGTGGGTAGAAGTGTTGCCTGTCAGGAAAGATGATGCATCGTCTACGGCAAGGGCATTGGTGAATCATGTATTCTGTACTTGGCGGATCCCAAGGTTTTACTGGCAAGGTCATGCAGGCTGTGTGTGCAGTACTGGGAATACGTCAACAATTTCATGTTCCATACCATCCTCAATCTGCAGGTATTGTTGAAAGAATGAACAGAACAATTAAGACGAGAATTGCGAAAATTCTTCTGGACAAAGGAAATACTTGGGTTGATGCTGTACCTTTGGTATTGATGAGTATTAGGGGAACAAGCTCTGCTACTACCCAGTATACACCTTTTGAATTAATGACAGGAAGGAAAATGCCTTTGATTTTTCCTCATGAACCGTTTTTGTCTACTCCACAGAAAGATGCTGTTGCGAGAACTAAGTGGTTGCAGGTACTTCAGGAAAATTTGAAAGCAATCCTCCCCCATACAGCATCAAGGATGCAACGCATGGTACCGCCTCATTCTTCTAAATTTGTCAAAGGAGCATCAGTGATGATTAAGACATTTAGAAAGGCGGGACCATGGGAGAGTAATTGGGAAGGTCCTTTTGAAATTCTTGACACCATGGGACAGGTCATGATTCTTGTTCAAAGAACAGAGAATACATTGAGAAATACCCGAAGGCAGCAAAAGCTGTGGGTACATTTGGATTAATGTAAATTATATGTGTCTAATTAATTTCTTTATCTATTCTTGCAGGAAAAAGGTCTGCAAGGAAAAATGGAAGAGCAAGACCATCCATTATTGGAAAAAGACCCTGCAGAGAAACATCCGTACAGGAGGCGTGACTCAACCTAGGATTCTACGTATTGATTCCATGGATGCTGATATTAAGCTTTGTGATTGTTGTGTTGTTTACAATATATCCAGAATCAATTGGAATTGATAATAAAGCAAAGGATTTGATACCGAAGACATCATTATCAATCAAATCAAGAGAAGTTCAAGAAGATCGATTGCTGACATCAGACATTGATACCTCAAAAGGTATCGTTGGAACTTTGAGATTTGGTTATGGCAACAGAGAACCACCTTGTGTGTATTTATTTTTTGAACATTCTGCAGAAATAATGGTTCACATAACAGTGGGACCAAAAATGTATTTTACACAGGCTCAAGGAACATATACACTAAATAATCAATCAGGAATATGGGAATGTCATCCAGATGATTCCATGTTTTGGTTTATAACAATCAAAGGTGATGAACCATCTCAATGGACTGGGGACGTGACAAATAACATGTTAGATACAGGAAGGATTGGGAGGTCCATGACAGAAATTTGGTATAAGACTAAGTCTTATGGCAAACTTTTGGATCCTTCTCTTCTTCCAATCTCAGCTGGAGATGGGGATTGGACTCGTAGTTGGAACTTTCAGGTGGAATGGAATTGGCTATAGTAAAAGTTTATTTTGTATTTACAGTATCCAACTCAATAGCACCTGAAGTTAGAGTCACTCCACACAGTTTTAGGAGTCAAGAAGACATAAATTCCATAGAGCTACAGTGTGGAATAAGATTACCTCTACCTCTGGGAGCATCATTGGTTTGGTCTTTTGGAAAGGTGTCTTTGGGCAGCTTTACAAACAACCAAATTCATGTACTTCATAAAAGTCAAATTGGAAATGTTTATTGGAATGGTACAAACTTTGGGTTTCAATTAGATAATCCTACACGTAAAAACACTGGGATATATGAATGTTGTGTATTAACTAGAGGACATTACAAACATTGTGACAGAGCAAATGTTAGTATTTGGTCTCTAGAAGATCATTTATGCACTGGAATTACAATCAAACCATCCAATCCTTTTCAAATTAATTACTTTCATTTCAAGCCATTGTTGAGGAATGGATCATTTGAAACCTTAGTCTGGACTTTTAACATGACAGATTGGAAGATATCCACAAGGTTTCCTCAATGTGTATCACACCTGACTAATTTGGAAATGGGACTTGCCCAATGGTTTGGACAACATCCGCTTATCACTCAAAGAGACAAGAGAGGTGTGGTTGAGGGAATCTTGGGGGGTGTTGGTACAATAGGAAGCTTACTAAACACTATGGACATAAACACACTTAAATCAGACTTGGGATCCATAGGATACATCGGTAGTAAGGGAGTAACAGTTCAGAAGGGCTTGAACCAATTATTGGAAAAAATGGTTTTAAACACTTCTACTGTGATAGGATCATCAGTGTCTCATCTCCAAGATGCAACATTGGAATTGATAGAGAGTCAACAGGAAGTTCAGGTTTCTAGAGCATGCTTGGAAATACAAGTAGAGTATTCTACTAATCTGAAGATGATGGCACAGGCTTTACAGAGTGGCGTCACACCTCTGGGATTGTTGAGAAGTCTTCCAGAAAAATATAGTTTTAGTCTAAATCATATTGACTTGTGGATAAATAAATGGTTGGGGTGTGATAAGGAAGTCTGTATTGCATCGTGAAACTCTTCACAGAGGATTGTATTGCATAAAAGGAGAATTGAAAAAATTGGAGATAGATGGGAGGGTATTCAATGTTTCCACCATAGACACAGAACGTTTAAGAACACTACCAGTACACTTTAACCTTACACAAATAGATCATTTTCCTTGGAAAACATGGACTGAAGAAATAAAGAAAGATAAAGGGTTATTGGCTATTTTAAAACAACAGTTAAAAGATTCAGAAATTATGTTTATACATCAACAGGGAGAACTAGATCAGGTTCATCATCAATGGAATGATATGTCGGGAGTTAATTGGTGGTCAAATTTTAAGAAATCTGTTAACTTATGGTCAAAATCTTCTGTACAATCCATTGCTGGGCATGTATTATCTAATCCAATAGTTATTATTGCTATTATTGTTTTATTATGTATTTTATATCAACTATTTCTTATGTTTAGGATAAGTAAATTATATAAACAAGTTAAGAAAGAAGTTAATAAGGGAGATGGAATTTTAAGGGAAATGATAAAAAGAGCACAATCTTCTCATTCCATTGTGAACATAGAGAAGAAGGCATCTCATGTCAAAGATTACCATATGGTCCCAGGGACAGTGTGATGTGATAGAGGATGACTGTGATACGAATGGAGAGTAAATGTTAAAGTTTGAATGTTATGATAAGGATATTAATCCTATCATCAGGGGGAAATGTAATATCATAATTAACATAATTAACAAAACTTACTTACCCCTAACATAAGACCATATGTAATCATTGATAAGAGATCACTTTGTATCTTATATATACTGAAGGTTAGTGAAAGTCAAGAGGGCTGTCATGTAACCACGTGTAGTGCTCCAAATATACAACTTAGTGGTGTCAGCTATATTCTATAGTTAGTCACTGGCTAGGGAAACAACCTAAGACCATATTTGTAGGTTTGCCGCATTACCACATAAGCTGAAATAGAATCTATACATTTAAGGACTTGTTATGTATCCAATGAGGCCTAAGCTACTAGTATATAAGAAGGCCATTAGAACCTAGTGGGGAGGTTAACACGAGGAGGATAACACAAGGAAGAACAACAACATTCCCTCTGCCGGCCTCACAACTCACACTATCTCTCCTACACATGAAGGAATGCTCAAGGACCAGGAGATATGAACTTTTCTATCTTCAATCATTTTATGTAAGGAACTCTTTCTTTGTACATTATTTACTCCATGCCTGTATTTAACCTTTTTGGTGTGAATTAAATATACTCTTGGATTTCTGGAAGTGGCTTGTGAAGTTTGTCCGCTAAAGCCTAAAGCTTGTCAATCAGCACGCAGGACTATTTATTCTTCAGTTATTAATGATACTTATTCTGATTGGGTGATTGTTACTAGTGGGGTATCACAGGGGTCCGTCTTGGGTCCTGTTCTATTTAATATATTAATTAATGACCTTGTAGAGGGGTTGAATAGTAAAGCAATCTTTGCAGATGATACTAAACTCTGTAAAGCGGTAAACACAATAGAGGTCAGTGCACTGCTACAAATGGATCTGGATAGGTTGGAGGTTTGGGCTGAGAAGTGGCAGATGAGGTTCAACACTGATAAATTTAAGGTAATGCACATTGGGAGGAAAAATCCGGGCTGGGATTATGTGTTAAATGGGAGAATACTTGGGACGACTGATGTGGAAAAGGAATTCGTTAACAGTAAATTTAGCTGTAGTGATCAGTGTCAGGCAAATAAAATCAGGGGGGGCATCAATAGGGACATAGATGCCCACGACAAGAAAAAAATTCTACCGCTGTACAAATCACTAGTCAGACCACACATAGAATACTGTGTACAGTACTGGTCAGACCACACATAGAATACTGTGTACAGTACTAGTCAGACCACACATAGAATACTGTGTACAGTACTGGGCACCAGTGTACAAGAAAGATATAGTGGAGCTGGAGAGGGTTCAAAGACGGACAACCAGGGTAATACAGGGAATGGGAGGATTACAGTACCCAGAAAGATTATCGGAATTAGGGTTATTTAGTTTAGAAAAAAGAAGACTTAGGGGAGACCTAATAACTATGTATAAATATATCAGGGGACAGTACAGAGATCTCTCCATGATCTATTTATACCCAGGACTGTATCTATAAGGGGGCATCCTCTACGTCTAGAGGAAAGAAGGTTTCTTCACCAGCACAGATGAGGGTTCTTTACTGTAAGAGCAGTGAGACTGTGGAATTCTCTGCCTGAGGAGGTGGTCATGGGGAACTCTGTAAAAGAGTTTAAAAGGGGTCTGGATGCATTTTTGGGGAATAATAACATTACAGGTTATGTATACTAGATTTATAGGGACAGAACGTTGATCCAGGGATTTATTCTGATGCCATATTTGGAGTCGGGAAGGAATTTTTACCTCTTGTATGAGGGTTTTTTGCCTCCTCTGGATCAACTCAGTAGGGACTCATTAGGGATATAGGTTGAACTTGATGGACTTTGGTCTTTTTTCAACCTTATGAACTATGTTACTATGTTATTTCCTCTATAAGTAGAGCGCTTCAAAGCTAGAGAAATGCTAAATTTTGAATTTTTTCATGAAATTTTTTAATTTTTCACCAAGAAATTATGCAAGTATCGACGAAAATTTACCACTAACAAAAAGTAGAATATGTCACGAAAAAACATTCTCGGAATCAGAATGAAAGGTAAAAGCATCCCAGAGTTATTAATGTTTAAAGGGGTACTACCGTGCTGACAACTTATCCCCTATCTAAAGGATAGTGGATAAGTTGCCTGATTGCGCGGGGTCCCGCTGGGGACCTCCGCAATCTCGCATGCAGCACCCCGCTCTCATCAGGTCCCGGAGCGAACATCGCTCCGGGTCTGATGACTGCCGATCACGGGGCCGGAGTATAGTGATGTCACAGCTCCGCCCCCTCAATGCAAGTCTAAGGCAGGGGCGAGACAGCTGTTTCGCCCCTGCCATAGACTTGCATTGAGGGGGCGGAGCTGTGACATCACGATCACCGGCCCCGTCATCAGACACGGAGCGGATGTTCACCCCGGGGCCTGATGAGAGGCAGGGTGCTGTGTGCGAGATCGCGGGGGTCCCCAGCAGTCCCCATCCTTTAGATAGGGGATAAGTTGTCAGCACGGTAGTACCCCTTTAAAGTGACAGTGGTCAGATGTGCAAAAAATGGCCGGGTCCTATACTGGAAATTGACTGTGTCCTTAAGGGGTTAAATGTCCTGGCATAGGTGTTATCTATCTCCCCCTGGCTCATTTCCCTTATTTAACTGGAGAAATTCAGTGTAAACGTTGTATGACTAAGGAGAAGTTTTCCCTTTTTTTTTTTTTTAGACCTTAAAAACAGCAGCAAAAACGCCAGAAAAACTGTCACCGCTTTTTTCTGCGTTTTGGCAGTTTTTTTCTGTTTTTTTTCCGGTGTGTGGAAACAGACAGTTTTGTCCCCTGTGGCAGTTTTTTTTACTGTGTTCAGGTACCGCTCTGTGGGTCGGATGCTGAGCGCCCGCTCCATGGAGTGTAAGGAGGTGATGAGTGATGTATAGCGTCACTACTCACCTCCCCCGCCGTATAGTATACAGGGGACATAGTGTACACGTGTATATTATACAGGAGCAGGGAATCCTGTCACCAGACTGATAGGACTCCCTGCTCCTATAGCCCCTTATAGCTGTATTTAGTGTATACAGAAGAGGAGATCCCCTTACCTCCCTCACTCCCTGTGGGGTCCATGTAGCTCCGCCCCTAGTGATGACATCATTTTAACAGACGGGAGGCAGAGTGGTAAGTCTGAGGCTCTGTTCACATTGTACATTTTGTATAATGTGAACAGACCCTTCTGGCAGTGTCTTCCCGGACAGGGAGACTCCAGCTGTTGCTAAACTATGACTCCCAGCATGCCCAGACAGCCAAAGGCTGGAGGCTCCCTGTTTGGGAAGACATTGCATTATGGGCGCTCTCCCGGGCGGAGTGCTCCAAAAATGTACTAACAAATTTTTTGTGGTTTTTTTTCTCGTTTCAGATGCATGTATGCAGAGGATTATGGCGGATTCGGTGGATTGCAGCGATGAACTAGATTTTTTTTCTTTTTTTTTAATAAAATGGCTAATGAGGGCTGTGGGGGAGTGTTATTTTTTAAATAAAATAATTTTTCCAATGTGTCCTGTTTTTTTAAATTTAATTTTCAGGCTTAGTAGTGGAAGCAGTCTTATTGAAGGAATCCATTACTAAACCGGGGCTTAGCGTCAGCCCCAAAAACAGCTAACGCTAACCCCCAATTATTACCTCGGTACCCACCGCCACAGTGGTGCCGGTACCAACGTGCCCCAAGTGTCAAAAATGGCGCTCCAGGGCGTAGGCGGTAACAGGCTGGCTTTATTTAGGCTGGGGAGGGCCAGTAACAATGTTCCTCGCATACCCTGGTAACCACAGGCTGTTGCTGCTTGGTTAGAATCTGGCTGAGAATAAAAATACGGGAACCCTATACGTTTTTATTTATTTATTACCCTAGACGGGAAACGCTCGTCTAGGGTTTGTGATAAATAAAAGTATCTGCAGCGTCTTATGTTCAGAAGAGACGATCTTCAAGGGAGACGCGTGGATCCTGTCTGATGCCTTGAATTAAAGTCTCTATAATCATAATGAGAAGGGGGCGGGGACAACACTGACACGTTACATTCCCTATATACAACCTCAGGGACAATATTACATTTATTATAAGTCCAGTGTGCGGAGATGAATATAAGAATAATAAATCATATGAGAAAGAAAACTTTTATTATCAATTGGTAACAAGTTTGGAGATGCAGTATATGATATATGTATAAATGTCAGATATCCTATGTACATGGATAATATATAGATGTGTTATCTGCATAATTTACTGCTCTGAATTGGCTTCTCTCCTGTGTGAGTTCTGTGATGCTTAACAAGATGTGAATGCTGGGTAAAACATTTTCCACAGTCTGAGCATGAAAATGGCTTCTCTCCTGTGTGAGTTCTTTGATGTTTAACAAGATGTGATTGCTGAGTAAAACATTTCCCACATTCTGCACATGAAAATGGCTTCTCTCCTGTGTGAGTTCTTTGATGTTTAACAAGACCTGATTGATGATTAAAACATTTCCCACACTCTGCACATGAAAATGGCTTCACCCCTGTGTGAGTTCTTTGATGTTGAACAAGATTTGATTTCACAATAAAACCTTTTCCACACTCTGCACAGAAAAATGGCTTCTCCTCTGTGTGAATTTTTATATGTATAACAAAACTTGATATGTCATTAAAACATTTTCCACATTCTGAACATGAAAATGGCTTCTCCACTGTGTGAGCTCTTTCATGTTTAACCAGATTTGATTTGTCAGAAAAACATTTCCCACACACTGAACATGAATATGGTTTCTCCCCTGTGTGAGTTCGCTTATGTTTAACAAGACTTGATTTGTCAGTAAAACATTTTTCACATTCTGAACATGAAAATGGCTTTTCCCCTGTGTGAGCTTTTTGATGTTGAACAAGAATTGATTTCTCAGTAAAACATTTTCCACATTCTGAACATGAAAATGGCTTCTCTCCTTTGTGAGTTCTGTGATGCTTAAGAAGATGTGATTGCTGAGTAAAATATTTTCCACATTCTGAGCATGAAAACGGCTTCTCCCCTGTGTGAGTTCTTTGATGTAGAACAAGATTTGTTTTCCCAGTAAAACATTTTCCACATTCTGAACATGGAAATGGCTTCTCCCCTGTGTGAGTTCTTTGATGTTTAACAAGATCTGATTTGACAGTAAAACATTTTCCACATTCTGAGCATGAAAATGGCTTCTCTCCTGTGTGAGTTCTTTTATGTTTAACAAGACTTGACTTGTCAGTAAAACATTTTCCGCATTCTGAACATGAAAATGGTTTCTCCCCTGTGTGAGTTCTTCGATGTTGAACAAGATGTGATTTCTTAGCAAAACATTTCCCACATTCTGAGCATGAATATGGTTTCTTTCCTGTATGAGCTCGTTGATGTCCAACACCCCTTCTATGACCTTTATTTAGCTGAACATCCTGTGATGACTGAGAAGACAGGACCTGTATATAAGGATGAGATGACAGATCTTGGCTGTGAAGGGCTGAGGGTGTATCTGGGATAATGGAATGTTCTTCATATGTATCTTGTGTGATATCATCATCTGCTTTATAATCTGAAGATATAAGATTCTCCTCTGATCTCCTGCTACAAGAATCTGCAGAGAATAACACAGATTTTATTATCAGTATTAACCCCTTAACAACCCAGATAACTTTAAGCTTTTGCATTTAAATTTTTTCCCCCTCTCCTCAGAGTCATAACTCTTATATTTTTACATAATTTGAGATCTTGTTTTTTGCGGGACCGATCTTTCGTTGTTATGACACCCTTCATTCATTGTGTGGTAAAATTGTTTTTCAGGTGACTACGATCACAACGATATCTAATTTACATAGTTTTCTTTATGCTTTACTGCTTTTCTATAACAATTACAACAACAAAAAATTATTATTGAGGAGGGGGTTTAGTCATTGGATTGCTCATACAAATTAATGCAGCATAAATACTGCACTGACCCATTAGATCCGTCCATAGACAGGTTGTATCAATAGCAGAGTCCTGGCAGTGACAAAGGCTTCGGGCTGACATAATAATGGATCACATCCGCGTGATTCCTTCGTGAGAAGCCAATTTGGTGTGAGGTGCAAACTTGCGCCCCATGTAAACTTGCTTCTGCTCCTCCCCTCAGATTTCCGAAACTAGAGCTGGGGGGAGGGAAGAGCGAAGACAGAGCGGAGAGATACGCGCCTCCCTCATATCCTCTCCCTCTGCTCCACCTCAGAGAACGCAGGTTTGCACGGGCAGAGCAGGGGGAGAGATCAGGTACATATGACTCCCTCCTCATCTCCCCTTCTCAGCCCCGCCTGAATTCTCCCGACGCGGGTTTCCATGGGCTGCGAGGAGGTAGTCATATGTACCTCCTCTCTCCTCCTGCTCTGCCCGTGCAAACCTGTTTTCCCCAAAAATCATCCCCAGTTCTACACCTCCCCCCCCGCTTTTGACAGCTGTGAAAATCTATGTCCAGGGGGCTGTGGGAATCCCTCTCTTCCTAATGGAGGTGCATGAGAATCTACATCCAGGAGCAGGCCTGTGAGAATCCCTCTCCTGCCGAGGGAGGTGCATGAGAATCTACATCCAGGAGCAGGCCTGTGAGAATCCATCTCCTGCCGGGGGAGGTGCATGAGAATCTACATCCAGGAGCAGGCCTGTGAGAATCCATCTCCTCCTAATGGAGGTGCATGAGAATCTACATCCAGGAGCAGGCCTGTGAGAATCCCTCTCCTGCCGGGGGAGGTGCATGAGAATCTACATCCAGGAGCAGGCCTGTGAGAATCCATCTCCTCCTAATGGAGGTGCATGAGAATCTACATCCAGGAGCAGGCCTGTGAGAATCCCTCTCCTGCCGGGGGAGGTGCATGAAAATCTACATCCAGGAGCAGGCCTGTGAGAATCCATCTCCTGCCGAGGGAGGTGCATGAGAATCTACATCCAGGAGCAGGCCTGTGAGAATCCATCTCCTGCCGGGGGAGGTGCATGAGAATCTACATCCAGGAGCAGGCCGGTGAGAATCCATCTCCTGCCGAGGGAGGTGCATGAGAATCTACATCCAGGAGCAGGCCTGTGAGAATCCCTCTCCTGCCGAGGGAGGTGCATGAGAATCTACATCCAGGAGCAGGCCTGTGAGAATCCATCTCCTGCCGGGGGAGGTGCATGAGAATCTACATCCAGGAGCAGGCCTGTGAGAATCCCTCTCCTGCCGGGGGAGGTGCATGAGAATCTACATCCAGGAGCAGGCCTGTGAGAATCCATCTCCTGCCGGGGGAGGTGCATGAGAATCTACATCCAGGAGCAGGCCTGTGAGAATCCATCTCCTGCCGGGGGAGGTGCATGAGAATCTACATGCAGGAGCAGGCCTGTGAGAATCCCTCTCCTGTCGGGGGAGGTGCATGAATATCTACATCCAGGAGCAGGCCTGTGAGAATCCATCTCCTGCCGGGGGAGGCGCATGAGAATCTACATCCAGGAGCAGGCCTGTGAGAATCCATCTCCTGCCGGGGGAGGTGCATGAAAATCTACATCCAGGAGCAGGCCTGTGAGAATCCATCTCCTGCCGGGGGAGGTGCATGAGAATCTACATCCAGGAGCAGGCCTGTGAGAATCCATCTCCTGCCGGGGGAGGTGCATGAGAATCTACATCCAGGAGCGGGGCTGTGAGAATCCCTCTCCTGCCGGGGGAGGTGCATGAGAATCTACATCCAGGAGCAGGCCTGTGAGAATCCCTCTCCTGTCGGGGGAGGTGCATAAATATCTACATCCAGGAGCAGGCCTGTGAGAATCCATCTCCTGCCAGGGGAGGTGCATGAGAATCTACATCCAGGAGCAGGCCTGTGAGAATCCATCTCCTGCCGGGGGAGGTGCATGAGAATCTACATCCAGGAGCAGGCCTGTGAGAATCCATCTCCTGCCGGGGGAGGTGCATGAGAATCTACACCCAGGAGCAGGCCTGTGAGAATCCCTCTCCTGCCGGGGGAGGTGCATGAAAATCTACATCCAGGAGCAGGCCTGTGAGAATCCATCTCCTGCCGAGGGAGGTGCATGAGAATCTACATCCAGGAGCAGGCCTGTGAGAATCCATCTCCTGCCGAGGGAGGTGCATGAGAATCTACATCCAGGAGCAGGCCTGTGAGAATCCCTCTCCTGCCGGGGGAGGTGCATGAGAATCTACATCCAGGAGCAGGCCTGTGAGAATCCATCTCCTGCCGGGGGAGGTGCATGAGAATCTACATCCAGGAGCAGGCCTGTGAGAATCCATCTCCTGCCGGGGGAGGCGCATGAGAATCTACATCCAGGAGCAGGCCTGTGAGAATCCATCTCCTGCCGGGGGAGGTGCATGAAAATCTACATCCAGGAGCAGGCCTGTGAGAATCCATCTCCTGCCGGGGGAGGTGCATGAGAATCTACATCCAGGAGCAGGCCTGTGAGAATCCATCTCCTGCCGGGGGAGGTGCATGAGAATCTACATCCAGGAGCGGGGCTGTGAGAATCCCTCTCCTGCCGGGGGAGGTGCATGAGAATCTACATCCAGGAGCAGGCCTGTGAGAATCCCTCTCCTGTCGGGGGAGGTGCATGAATATCTACATCCAGGAGCAGGCCTGTGAGAATCCATCTCCTGCCGGGGGAGGTGCATGAGAATCTACATCCAGGAGCAGGCCTGTGAGAATCCCTCTCCTGCCGGGGGAGGTGCATGAGAATCTACATCCAGGAGCAGGCCTGTGAGAATCCATCTCCTGCCGGGGGAGGTGCACAGCTGCTCACACAGCCCCTGGACGTAGATTTTCACAGCTGTCAAAGTCTATGTCTGGGAGCGGGGGAGGGAGGTGCAGAACTGCGTCCTGCACAGCTTTGCCTTCCCCGTTCCCTCGCTGTATGTTCGGAAATCTCCGGACACGTGAGGGGAAAGGCTGACACAAAAATGCACAGGGCGCAGTTTTGCACCTCACACCGGAACATTGCTCAGGGATGTGGAATTCCTATCACCCGACGCTCGAGACATGCAGTTCCGGGCGCCGGGCAGGTGAATTCTTCAGGTCTTTAGCCCAGCTTCGGGCAAGCAGGGCCGGACCTGAAAGCTACCAATAAGCACGGCAGTGCACCTCACGGCGGCGCTCACAGGGGAGTATGGATCGGGCTCCCGACTCGTGACCGCTCCCGTACTCTGCAGCCCCCGGCTGTTCTCAGTAGCCGGGGCCGCCGCTAATAGCCAGTATGCGGTGATCCCGATCTCCGCGGCTGGCTATTAACCCTTTAGATCACCACTGTCAAAGCTGACAGCGCGTCTAAAGAGACATGTGAATGTGCTCCCTGGTGTGCTAGATCGCACCCCCCCCCCCCCCCCCCCCGCAGCACGTGGGCTTACCTCTGATTCCCTGCTGTACCGCGGCTGTCCCGTGGCTCTGTCATTGATAGATCCTGGCTGGACTAGGCTCTATCAATGGATTGCAGAGCACACAGATTCAACAGAACTCTATTGACCTGTATGAGGTATCTAATGATTCCTCCTAAAAGTCCCCTAAGGGACTAATAAAGTGTAAAAAAACAAAAAAAACTATGTATTTAAAAGACACACATTAACCCCTTCCATATTAAAAGTTCAAATCACCCCCTTTTCCAATATAAAAACATATAAACATAATAAAAACAAACATATTTGGTATCACAGTACAAACTATTAAAATATAACATTATGGGCAACAAAAAGCCCAGAATAGCAAGACACATTCTAACTAGGCAGAGGGATGCGGGTGGCCTGGCAATGCCTGACTTTATTACATAGCCACCTTGGTCTCTGTGCTGGTGGGGGGGGTGGATTCTGGGAACATTGGAGGTTCCATGGGTACACATAGAACATTCGCTGGCCTTGCCATACACCTTGAAAGACCTGTTGCAGTTGCCGTTCTGGAACTTACCACCTCCTAAAGACATCTGCCCAACGATGTCGGCTTCTATCAGAGCTTGGACAATATTCCACAGAATGTCTGACACAGGAGTACCCCCCCAGGCATCTAGTATATCCATCACCCTTCTGAACGCACTGCTTCCACATCCTGATTTAAGGGCTTGGATAGATAAAAGTTTGGCCTCAGTAGGGGACATTCACTCATCCAATTCTCTATTGACTTTTGGAGATATCTGAGCAAAATTCTCACTGCCAACTGCTGATTTCTTTAACCCGTTCAGGACCCATGACGTAACGTTACGTCCCGACACCCTGGGTCTTGAGGACCCATGACGTACTGTTACGTTATGGGCAGTTCCGGTCCCCACCGTGCGCCAGGCAATCGTTCAGCAGGCATCCCGTGCAAATGCCCAGGGGGGTCCCGGGACCCCCCCATGTCGGCAATCGCAGAAAATCGCATGTCAATTCAGAGTTGCGATTTTCTTCTATTTCGGGCTGATCGGGTCTCTGGTGACCCGATCACCCGGAAAATTGTGATGATCTGACCTGTCAGTGACAGCCCAGATCATCTTGCAGGGTAGGAGTGAAGTCGCAATGCTGCGATTTCCTCCCATCCCCTGCCATTGGTCAGAATTGATTCAGACCAATGGCAGAGCAGGACAGTGGGTTGCCATGGCAACCCCCGTTCTGCCCACCCCTGGATGTCGAGGGGATTGTGGGAAGAAGATGGAGGCCGGGTACCTTACCCGAAGATGGCGTGGAGACCGAAGATCCTCCTGGAGACTACGGAGATCCCGACTCAGGTAGGGAGACACGTGGGGGGGGGGGGGAAACAAAAGTGAAAGTAAAGTGATCTTTACTGTGGCAACCACTAGGAAGGCCAAACTGCAACTCCCAGCATGCCCAGACAGCCAAAAAGGAGTTGTAGTTTTGCAACATCTGGAGGGTCACAGTTTGGGGACCACTATTACAGTGGTGCCCAAACGGTGGCCCTCCAGATGTTGCCAAACTACAACTCTCAGCACGCCCAGACTGCCCAGGCATGCTGGGAGTTGTAGTTCTGTAACATCTGTCCCTTCAGATTTTGCAATTTTCATGAAATTTTAGAAAATTGCTGTTCTACTTTGAAGCCCTCTAATTTTTTCAAAAAGTAAAAATATGTCCATTTTAAGATGTCAACATAAAGTAGACATATTGTATTTGTGAATAAAAATAAACTTTATTTGTTATATTCATTTTCCTTACAAGCAGAGAGCTTCAAAGTTAGAAAAATGCAAAATTTACAAAATTTTCATGAAATTTGGGAATTTTTCACCAAAAAAGGATGCAAGTAACGCCGAAAATTTACCACCAAAATAAAGTAGAATATGTCACGGAAAAACAATCTCAGAATCAGAATAATAACTAAAAGCATCCCAGAGTTATTAATGTTTAAAGTGACAGTGATCAGATGTGCAAAAAATGGCCTGGTCCTTAAGGGGTTAAATATCTCCAAGTCTGACACCTGCTGGGGGATTACACCCCTTGGGGCTCAAACTAGATGAATTAGCATGCCTCCACATATCCTCCTCATGTAGGGGGCTGAAACCCCTTTATGCTGCCTTGCTTCGGGACGTTGGCTGTGGGAAAACTCATCTGATGCGTAGTTGGGAACGAGACTTGCAATCTGAATATTCAATTGATGAGTAACAAAAGGCATTTAAAATGTCGCGTTTATACCTCAAATGTACCTCACATACTGAATCTGTCACCAAAACCCCATTCCGGTGGTATTACACTCCAGACCGTCTTTCTTTAATGTACCCTTCAGCCTCGGACAGATGTTGGAGGGGTTGCGGGGGTGGGGGATCCTTGCTACATATACTTTGGTTGTGTCCCCTAATACGACATTATTGGGAAAATTGCAAAGAATTGCTAGGAAAAGTTCTCCCTGGGCCAATAGTGTGGACCCTGCGACCGGCCCTTCTTTTCATTGGGATCTCTGATATGCCACCAAATAGTAGAGCCCTCATGTGTACAATATGTGCTGTCGCTAAGAATATTCTGCTCCGTAAATGGAAATCGGAGGCAGTTCCAGATTTTGCAGCCCTCCAACTAGAAATGAATCCTAAGTGCGTATATGAAAGAATTATCTCCTACGGGAACAGCACTCACCCGGCCTTTCTCAACAAGTGGCGGCTCTGGTTCCAATCCCCCTTCACTGTGAAGGATTAATAGTGAATATTTGTGTTCTTAGTAACATTAGGTTTCTCTCCCCAACACCTTAGACCATTGTTTGCCTCTTTTACCGCAGCTATGCACAAGGTTCTTCTTATTTTTTTTTTACTAGCACATGTCCTCTATATTGTATACGCGTAGGATATACGATTATTCACCCATTTTGTTTTTGTGTTACTACTGTTCATTACTGTTTATGTACCATCACCCTTACCGGGATCTCCTGGCCTGTTGTATAACTTTGAAAAATGCTTAATAAAAACTATTTCACAAAAAATATATAACATTATGTATCCCCCTACGGTAAATCACAAATAAAAAAAACACAGAATTACAATTTTTATAATTTCCCAGAAAAAAAGTTAAAAGCGATTAAAAAGTCAAATCAATACCAAAATGATACCAATACAAAAAACTAGATTATGGCGCAAAAAATGAGCCCTCATACAGCCCCATATGCGGGGGAAAAAAAAAAGCTACAGGGGTCAGAGAATGGCAATAAAAAAAAATTCAAAAAGTTCAGAATATTTTTTTAATTAGTAAAACATGACGGAAACTATACAAATCTGGCATTGCTGTAATCAGCACGACCTAAAGTATACATGTTAGCTCAACCACAAGGTAAATGGCGTAAAAAAGAAAATCACATTTGCTAAATTATCTTTTACTATTTCAATTTCACTTCACCAATATTTTTTTGTTTTTGGTTCGGAGAATATGTTATGGAACAATTAAAAGGTATCATTATAGTAGGAAGTTATGGCTATTATAGGGCGAGGAGGAAAAAACGAGAGTGTAAAAGCGAAAATTGGCCGGACAAGTGGAACGTCATGAGGGACAAGCAGATTTTGCTCCGTTTTAGTCCCGTGGACAAGTACAGTCGTCCCTCAACATACGATGGTAATTTGTTCCAAACGAGCCATGGTTTGTCGAATCCATCGTATGTTGAGGGATCCGTGCAATGTAAAGTATAGGAAGCTATACTCACCTGTCCCCGTCGCTCGCGATGGTGTCCCCGCCGCTCCCGATGGTGATCCCGGCCTCCGCTGGGCTCTCCGCTGTCTTCTCCGGTCCTCCACTGTCTTCTCCGGTCCTCCGCTGTCTTCTCCGGTCCTCCGCTGTCTTCTCCGGTCCTCCGCTGGGCTCTCCTGGTCTTCTCCAGTCCTCTGCTGTCTTCTCCGGTCCTCTGCTGTCTTCTCCGGTCCTCTGCTGTCTTCTCCGGTCCTCCTCTGTCTTCTCCGGTCCTCTGCTGTCTTCTCCGGTCCTCTGCTGTCTTCTCCGGTCCTCTGCTGTCTTCTCCGGTCCTCCGCTGTCTTCTCCGGTCCTCTGCTGTCTTCTCCGGTCCTCTGCTGTCTTCTCCGGTCCTCTTCTGTCTTCTCCGGTCCTCTGCTGTCCTCTCTGGTCCTCTGCTGTCTTCCGCAAGGCCTTACTGGGCCTGCGTAGCGACGTCATTACGCCGCTGCGTACGCCATTCCTATTGGATGACGTGCGCAGCAGCGTATTGACGTCATCGGAGAGGGCCGAGAAGACACCGGAAGACCAGCGCTGGACCCGGAGGGCACCCCGGAGCATCGTGGAGAGGTAAGTAATACTTACCGCACCACACGGGGAACATTAAGTTGCTATCCGGCAGCAGCTTAAGCATTTGGCGCTGCCGGATAGCACTTAATGCGATGGCCCCGACATAAAAAAAGCATTGTATGTCGATGTCGACATGCAATGGCCTCTGAGAGGCCATCGTATGTCAATTTGATCATATGTCGGGGCCATCGTAGGTCGGGGGGGTCACTGTAGTTTTTTACAAAATTTCCACATCCCTGATGTCAACATATGAGGTATTTCCATACTCGAGAGAAATTGGGCTACAAATTATGGGGGTCTTTTTCTCCTTATACAACTTTTAAAAATGAAAAAATACAAGAACATGTTAGTGTAAAAAATGCAGATTTAGATTTTTCTCCTGCACTTTGCTGCTATTCCTATGCAACACCTAAAGGGTTAACAAACTTTCTGAATGTCATATTGAATACTTTGAGGGGTGCAGATTCTATAATGGGGTAATGTATGGGGTATTTCTCACAGAAAGGCCCCTTAACCCCTCAAGGACCAGGCACATTTTGCCCTCAAGGACCAGGCCAATTTTATTTTTGCATTTTCCTTTTTTCCTCCTTCTAATAATCATAACTCTTTTATATTTCCATCCACAGACCCATATGAGGACTTGTTTTGCGTCACCAATTTTCCTTTGTAATGACATCACTCATTTTACCATAAAATGTACGGCGCAACCCAAAAAATATTATTTATGTGGGAAAATTGAAAAGAAAACCGCACTTTAGCTAATTTTGGAAGGTTTTGTTTTCACGCTGTTCACTTTACGGTAAGAATTACGTTTTCTTTATTCTATGGGTCAATACGATTAAAATGATCCCCATGTTATATACTTTTCTATAATTGTACCGCTTAAAAAAAATCTCAAACTATTTTAACAAAATTAGTATGTTTGAAATTGCCCTAATTTAACCACCTATAACTTTCTTATTTTTCCGTATACGGGGCGGTATATTTTTTGCGCCGTGATCTGTAGTTTTTATTGAAACTTTTGCTTCGTTTTTACTTTTTATTAATTTTTTGGGGGAATAAAATGTGACAAAAAAGCAGCAATTTTGGAATTTTTTGTTTTTTTTACATTTACGCCGTTCACCTACAGGATAATTAACAATATATTTTGATAGTTCAATTAACTTTTTTTTTTAATACACTTTACTAGTCTCTATTGGGAACTATTTATAGCAATCATTTCATTGCTAACGATGTTCAGTGCTATACATAGGGCATAGCACTGATCAGTGTTATCGGTCATCTTCTGCTCTGGTCTGTAGAAGACCCCGGGAGAAGGACGGAGCCAGGTGAGGGGACCTCCGGCTGCCATGTTGGATGATCGGATTCCCGCGGCAGCGCTGCGTGCGATCTGATCATCCATTTAAAGTACCTCACTGCCGCAGATGCCGTGATCTGTATTGATCACGGCATCTGAGGGGTTAATGGCGGACATACAAGCGATCGCGGATGTCTGCCATTACCGGTGGGTCCCTGGCTGCTGACAGCAGCCGGGACCTGCCGCGCATGACACGAGCACCGGTCCAGTGCTCGCGGTCATGGTGGAGCATAAATGTATATTATGGAGCATTAAGTAGCACGGCACCATGATATACATTTATGTCCATTGTCATTAAGGGGTTAAATCCACTTCAAACAACTGGAAAATTTTGAAAATTGCTGCCATACTTTGAAGCCCTCTAATGTCTTCAAAAAGTAAAATCATGAATCAACTTTATGATGGAAACATAAAAGTAGACATATTGTATTTGTGAATCAATATATAATGTATTTGGAATATCCATGTTCCTTACAAGCAGAGAGTCTCAAAGTTAGAAAAATGCTAAATTTTCAATATTTTCATGAAATTTCGTGATTTTTCCCCAAGAAAGGATGCAAGTAACAACAAAAATGTACCTCTATGTTAAAGTAGAATATGTCAGGAAAAAACTATCTCGGAATCAGAATAAAAGGTAAAAACATCAGAGTTATTAACCCCTTAAGGAGTGAGCGATTTCACGTTTTTGCATTTTCGTTTTTTCCTCCTTGCCTTTAAAAAATCATAACCCTTTCAATTTTACACCTAAAAATCTGTATTATGGCTTATTTTTTGCGCCACCAATTCTACTTTGCAGTGATATTAGTCATTTTACTGAAAAATCCACAGCAAAATGGAAAAAAATTCATTGTGCAACAAACATGAAGAAAAAATGCCATTTTGTACATTTTGGGGGCTTCCATTTCTACGTAGTACATTTTTCGGTAAAAGTGACATCTTATCTTTATTCTGTAGGTACATATGGTTAAAATGATCCCCTACTTATATAGGTTTGATTGTGCATTACTTCCGAAAAAAATCATAAATACATGCAGGAAAATGTATGCGTTTAAAATTGTCATTTTCTGACCCCTATAACTTTTTAATTTTTTGCGCCATTATCTGAAGTTTTTAGCGGTACCATTTTTGTTCTGATCAGACTTTTTGATCACTTTTTATTCACTTTTTTGTGGTATAAAAAGTGATCAAAAATGCGCTATTTTGGACCTTGGAATTTTTTTGCGCGTACGCCATTGAACGTGCAGTTTAAAAAGTGGTATATTTTTATAATTCGGACATTTCCGCACGCGGTGATACCACATATGTTTATTTTTATTTACACTGTTTTATTTTGTTACTAGGAAATGCTGGGTGATTTAAACTATTAATTCAGAAGGGAATAACTGAAAGGGTTAACTTTTTGTTTACACTTTTTTTTTTGCAAGCTGATAGGTGCCATAGAGACCTATGAGCTTGCAATGGCTGATTTCATTCACAGACTGCTGCCTTGCCGTTGCATGGCAACAATCAGTGAAATCGGTGATTGATTGCTCCAGCCTGTAACTCAGGCTGGGAGTAATCAATCGGAGCCCGGACGCCGCCGGAGAAGGTAAGAGACCTTCTTCTCTCCGGGTAGCTGATCGGGGCCTCGCGATTTTATCGCGATGACCCCGATCAGCCCGACTGAGCAGCCGGGAAGCATTTAGTTTCACTTTCGAGCTGAGTGCCGCATCGGAAGGGTTAATAGCGCATGGCCGAACGATCGCGGCTGTGAATAGGTGCCGGGACCATCCCGCTATGATGTGGGGTCCCGCCGGGACCCCGCGTTATAGACAGGGACCGCACTTAGGACGTTTATAAATGTCAATTTGCGGGAAGGGGTTAATAAAGTGACAGTGGTCAGAAATGCAACAAAGGGCTGAGTCCCTAAGGGGTTACATTATATATATATTTATTTATAAAATTTAACCCTTTAAGGACTGAGCCCTTTTTTGCACATCTGACCACTGTCACCCAATAACTCTGATGCTTTTACCGATTATTCTGATTCTGATAATGTTTTTTCGTGACATATTCTACTTTATGTTAGTGGTAAATTTTCTTCGTTACTTGCATCATTTCTTTGTGAAAAATCACGAAATTTCATGAAAACTTTGCATTTTTCTAACTTTGAAACTCTCTGCTTGTAAGGAAAATGGATTTTCCAAATAAATGATATATTGATTCACAAATACTCTGGCCGACATTTATCAATGAGTTTACACCTTTTTTTTCTCCGTACAAAAGGCGCTATTTTGGCGCACTGTATGTTATTTTGCGCCTTTTGGTGGTAGAATATTTTAGTCATTCCAGATGTTTTGGAGTAGCAGTACATGCTTTTCAATTCAGCGTATGCCGTGGACTGAAATTTATGAACTTTCTGTATAAAAAGTTTTTGTAAAAAGGCGCAAAAAAGGCGGCAAGCCACTGAAAAGTGTCTAAAACGACACCATCCCAGACCTGGCGTAGCTTTTTGGTGTATGTGAAGAGAGAAATACATGCATGCTGAGAGTTGTAGTTTTGCAACATCAGGAGGGCTACCGTTTGGGCACCACTGTATAGTGGTGTCCAAACTGTGACCTCTAGATGTTGCAAAACTCCACTAGACCACTAGAAGGCAGCAGTAAATATCGCTTTCCTGCCACCTTCCTTGATGGCTCCACGCCGTCGCCTCCCTACCTCCGCCGCTGATCTCCAATGATGCCACCGATGATCGCCGGTCCCCACCGCATGAAAGTCCCCAGGTACCGGCCGCCATCTTCTCCCCCCGCTCTGCCCGACATCCAGGGGTGGGCAGAGCGGGGGATTTCCATGGTAACCCCCTGTCTTCAACTGCCACTGGTCAGTAGTCATTGCTGACTAATGGCAGGAGATAGGAGGGGGTGGCACCACTGCAACCGCGCTCCTATCCCTTAGGATGATCGGGGCTGTCACTGACAGCTCCGATCATCCCTATTTCGGGTCATCAGAGACCTGATCAGCGGCAAATGGACAATCTGAATTGATCTGCCATTTGCCATGATCACTGACATGGGGGGTGGTCTCAGGACCCCCCTGGGCAATATGCCGGGATGCCTGCTGAACGATATCAGCAGGCATCCCAGTCCGGTCCCCGCCCGGCGAGCGTCGGGGACCGGAATTCCCACGAGCGTATCTATACGCCCTCAGTCCTTAAGGACTTTAAAACGGGGGTGTATGGATACGCACTCAGTCCTTAAGAGGTTAATAGTCTGTGATGAAAATGGCTTCTTGCCTTTGTGAGTTCTTTGATGCCTAACAAGATCTGATTTCTTAGCAAAACATTTCCCACATTCTGGACATGAAAATGGCTTCTCCCCTGTGTGAGTTCTGTGATGTTCAACAAGATTTGATTTCTTAGTAAAACATTTTCCACATTCTGAACATGAAAAGGGCTTCTTCCCTGTGTGAGTTCTTTGATGTACTACAAGATGTGATTTCTTAGTAAAACATTTTCCACATTCTGTACATGAAAATGGCTTCCCTCCTGTGTGAGTTCTTTGATGCCTAACAAGATGTGGTTGCTGAGTAAAACATTTCCCACATTCTGAACATAAAAATGGCTTCTCCCCTGTGTGAGTTCTGTGATGTTCAACAAGATGTGATTTCTTATTAAAACATTTTCCACATTCTGAACATGAAAAGGGCTTCTTCCTTGTGTGAGTTCTTTGATGTACTATAAGATGTGATTTCTTAGTAAAACATTTTTCACATTCTGTACATGAAAATGGCTTCCATCCTGTGTGAGTTCTTTGATGCCTAAAAAGATGTGATTGCTGAGTAAAACATTTCCCACATTCTGAACATAAAAATGGCTTCTCTCCTGTGTGAGTTCTGTGATGTTCAACAAGATGTGATTTCTTATTAAAACATTTTCCACATTCTGAACATGAAAATGGCTTCTTTATTGTGTGAGTTCTGTGATGTATTACAAGATCTGATTTCTTAGTAAAACCTTTTCCACATTCTGTACATAAAAATGGCTTCTTGCCTTTGTGAGTTCTTTGATGCCTAACAAGATCTGATTTCTTAGCAAAACATTTCCCACATTCTGGACATGAAAATGGCTTCTCCCCTGTGTGAGTTCTGTGATGTACTACAAGATCTGATTTCTTAGTAAAACATTTTCCACATTCTGAACATGAAAACGGCTTCTCTTCTGTGTGATATCTCTGATGTGTAACAATACCTGATTTCTGAGTAAAACATTTCCCACATTCTGAGCATGAATATGTTTTCTTTCCTGTATGAGCTCGGTGATGTCCATCATTCCTTCTATGACTTTCTTTTTGCTGAACATCCTGTGATGAGTGAGAAGACAGGACCTGTATATAAGGATGAGATGACAGATCTTGGCTGTGAAGGGCTGAGGGTGTATCTGGGATAATGGAATGTTCTTCATATGTATCTTGTGTGATATCATCATCTGCTTTATAATCTGAAGATATAAGATTCTCCTCTGATCTCCTGCTACAAGAATCTGCAGAGAATAACACAGATTTTATTATCAGTATTAACCTCTTAACGACCGAGGACCTTTAAACTATTGCATTTGTCATTCTTCCTCCTCTCAGAGCCATAACTCTTATTTTCCCGTATACAGAGCCGCTTGAGAACTTGTTTTTTTGGAGGGACAAATCTTACTTTGTAATAACACTTTTTTATTGTACCCTAAAATGTACGACAAAACCAAAATAATACTATTTGTGAGGAAAATGGAAAAAAAACACTTTTGCTATTTTGTGGGGTTTTGTCTTAGAAATGACATCTTCTCTTTATTATGTGGTAAATATGATAAGTTTTACTATTATACTTTTTACAAAATGAGTTATTCATAAAATTGCCATATTCTGACCCCTATAACTCTTATTTTTCCGTATACGGGGATGGATGAGGAGGATTTTTTTGCGCTGTGATTTGTAGTTTTTATCAGGACCATTACCCATCATATATCTGACTTTTTGATAACTTTTTTCAGATACCGTATATATTCGAGTATAAGCCGAGTTTTTCAGGGATTTTTCGTGCTGAAAACACCCCCCTCGGCTTATACTCAAGTGGACAAAAAAAACTTTCTGGCTTTAGCTGTGAGGGGATGGTGCGGCCCGTCCATCTCCGCCTGTCAATACCTTCTCAGTGGTCTTCAACCTGCGGACCTCCAGATGTTGCAAAACTACAACTCCCAGCATGCTGGGAGTTGTAGTTTTGCAACATCTGGAGGTCCGCAGGTTGAAGACCACTGAGGCCTTCATCATCATCCAGACCCCCCTTTAGTTTTCTACTCACCTCCCCTCGGTGGGAAAGAAGGGTGAGCTGGTCCGGGCCGTCATCTGTGCTGCAGGGACCGTCTGGTGGGGAGGGTTAGTCGTTCCGGGCTGTCCATCTTCACCGGGAGGCCCTCTTCTCCGCTCCGGGCCGGCCCCGGACTAGTGACGTTGCCTTGACGACGCGCAGGGACGTCACCGAGGGGAGGTGAGTAGAAAACAAAAGGGGTGTGTGGATGATGACAAAGGCCGCAGTGGTCTTCAACCTGCGGACCTCCAGATGTTTCAAAACTACAACTCCCAGCATGCCCTGACAGCGGATGGCTGTCTGGGCATGTTGGGAGTTGTAGTTTTGCAACATCTGGAGGTCCGCAGGTTGAAGACCACTGAGAAGGGATTGAAAGGCGGTGATGATGAAGGGGTGGGGGATGATGACGGGGGTCTGGGTGATTACATGGGGGCGATGATGACAGGGGCGATGATGACGGGGGCGATGATGACGGGGGCGATGATGACGGGGGCGATGATGACGGGGGCGGGTGATGACGGGGGCGGGTGATGACGGGGGGGGGGTGATGACGGGGGGGGGGGGGGTGATGACGGGGGCGATGATGACGGGGGCGATGATGACGGGGGCGATGATGACGGGTGCGATGATGACGGGGGCGATGATGACACGGGTGATAATGACAGGGGGTGATAATGACAGGGGGTGATAATGACGGGGTGACGATGACAGGGTGATAATGATGGGGTGTTAATTATGGGGGGATGATGTATTGGATGATGACAGGGGGGGGGGATGATGACATGGGGGGGGATGATGTATTGGATGATGACGGGGGTCTGGATGATGACAAGGGGGATGATGTATTTCCCACCCTAAGCTTATTTATTGTCGAGTCAATAACTTTTCCTGGGTTTTTGGGGTGAAATTAGGGGCCTCGGCTTATATTCAGGACGGCTTATACATATGATGGACCCAAAAATCCGCATTTTTGTTGTTTGGTAATGTTTTACATTTATGATGTTCATCATGCGGAATCATAAACATTATGGGGGAGATTTATTAAAACCTGTGCAGAGGAAAAGTTCCCCAGTTGCCCATAGCAACCAATCAGATCGCTGCTTTCATTTTGCAGAGGTTAAAAATGAAAGAAGCGATCTGATTGGTTGCCATGGGCAACTGGGTAACTTTTCCTCTGGACAGGTTTTAAAAAAAATCGCCCCCTATATTTGAATACATAAAAATAAAGGATTCACTTAACCCCTTAAGGACCGGGGGTTTTTCCGTTTTTGCATTTTCGTTTTTTGCTCCTTGCCTTTAAAAAATCATAACTCTTTCAATTTTGCACCTAAAAATCCATATGATGGCTTATTTTTTGCGCCACCAATTCTACTTTGTAATGATGTCAGTCATTTTGCCCAAAAATCTACGGTGAAACGGGAAAAAAAATCATTGTGCGACAAAATTGAAAAAAAAATGCTGTTTTGTAACTTTTGGGGGCTTCCGTTTCTACGTAGTACATTTTTTGGTAAAAATGACACCTTATCATTATTCTGTAGGTCCATACGATTAAAATGATCCCCTACTTATATAGGTTTGATTTTGTCGGACTTCTGGAAAAAATCATAACTACATGCAGGAAAATTAATACGTTTAAAATTGTCATCTTCTGACCCCTATAACTTTTTTATTTTTCCGTGTATGGGGCGGTATGAGGGCTCATTTTTTGCGCCGTGATCTGAAGTTTTTATCGGTACCATTTTTGCATTGATAGGACTTATTGATCGCTTTTTATTCATTTTTAAATGATCTAAAAAGTGACCAAAAATGCACTATTTTGGAATTTGGAATTTTTTTGCGCGCACGCCATTGACCGAGCGGTTAAATTAATTATATATTTTTATAATTCGGACATTTCCGCACACGGTGATACCATATATGTTTATTTTTATTTACAATGTGGTTTTTTTTTTATTGGAAAAGGGGGGTGATTCAAACTTTTAATAGGGGAGGAGTTAAATGATCTTTATTCACTTTTTTTTTGCAGTGTTATAGCTCCCATAGGGACCTATAACACTGCACACACTGATCTCTTATACTGATCATTGTTATCCCATAGGGACCTATAACACTGCACACACTGATCTCTTATACTGATCATTGTTATCCCATAGGGACCTATAACACTGCACACACTGATCTCTTATACTGATCATTGTTATCCCATAGGGACCTATAACACTGCACACACTGATCTCCTATGCTGATCACTGGTTTCTCATAAGAAACCAGTGATCAACGATTCTGCCGCATGACTGCTCATGCCTGGATCTCAGGCACTGAGCAGTCATTCGGCGATCGGACAGCGAGGAGGCAGGAAGGGGCCCTCCCGCTGTCCTGTCAGCTGTTCGGGATGCCGCGATTAGCCGCGGCTATCCCGAACAGCCCGACTGAGCTAGCCGGGAACTTTCACTTTTAGCCGCGCGGCTCAGCTCTGAGCGCGCGGCTGAAGGGTTAATAGCGCGCTGCGCCGCGATCGCCGCTGCGCGCTATTAGAGGAGGGTCCCGGCTTCACTATGACGCCGGGCCCGCCGTGATATGACGTGGGGTTACTGTGTAACCCCGCGTTATATCAGAAGAGCAGGACCAAGGACGTACCGGAACGTCCTTGGTCCTTAAGGGGTTAAACAACACAATGTAACTCCAAGTCACTGACACTTCTGTGAAATCCCACTGTCCACTCAGGAAGAACACTGACAATCAATTTCACATGGAACAGACAACAGGTGGAAAATTTAGGCAATTAGCAAGACACCCTCAATGAAGGAGTGGTTCTGCAGGTGGTGACCACAGACCACTTCTCCTTTCCTATGCTTTCTGGCTGATGTTTTGGTCACTTATAACTGTTTTGGTCACTTATGTAAAGAGCGCATAAAGCTTCTTCACTCAGGTACCATAATCCCTATAATATAAATCCCTCCTCCCCCAAACAAAAAATAGAAAAGAGCATAGTCTCTCAACGTCCTTGAAAAGTGCACTAAGGCATCTTAGGAGAAATTGACATTGATCACCACGCAGTCATCATCTGGTAAGAAATAGGTGTTGTCGAATGGGAGACAGAGTTACCACATGCCTCCCCCAGACCCAAACCATGTAGACAAGCATAAAGTGCAGCTCCTCGCTACGGGAGCCTCACTCGGACCCTGCTGGTGCTCCTCTGACTCCCAGGGCATCCAAACCGAGAGCCATAGTGCTCAAAATAAATGGTCAGCCTGTATTCAGTATTATTTATCTGGTAATCTTAGCGCCCCTAGAGAACCTCTCAGAGATTCCACATTGTACCATGTGGTTGTATCTAAATGGTCGTACAATCTCAACGATCCCCCGAGATTCAAAGTGAGTAACAATAAAGGATTTCCATTTTTAGAAAAAACATTTAGTGCCAGTTTCTCAATGTCTCTCGGGATCTAAGTGATCTACGTCTAGAAACGATTTCAATTGGGCAATCAGCATAGGCAAATCTGGAGTGGTAGTATCTAACCATTTAGACAACGCATGGCAACTAAATGGACAAACCGAGGAAACCTCTCCTCCCCTTCCCCTCCTCCCTCCGGTGGGCGCAATTGGTGAAATAGGAGCGATTGTGGTGTAAAAGTGAACCGCACCTTCCAATGATCCCATATGTACGATTGTATGAGACGCCAGTATATCGCTGAGTGTGAGCACTCCCAGATGCCATGATACATGTTTGTAAGTGGGGTACTTCATTTAGGGCAATGAGTGATCCTATCTGGGAAGTTATGCGAGGGCAAGATGTTGAAGCCATATAGGGCAGCGTGAGCGACCTTGAAGTATAACTCAAAATTAATGATCACAAGGATCAATGACCCTAGTGAGGGGTGGACTAAACATATGTTTATTTATTAACCTCAACTCAGCCCAAAAGGACTGAGCAAAAAGTCCACTTTTTATCCCTCACTTTGATAAAACTTAACTTTTATTTTTAAATAGTTAAACAATAATGTGAATAAACAGAGCTATAGGTGATTTAAAAAAAAAAACAGCATTTTAAGCACCACATGTATTGATGTAACTTGTTGTCCCTAGGGACCAACTGGAATTATAGGATCTACTCAGCACATCTGCAGAATGTGCTGATTAAGGGTGCTATGCTGATATTTAAAATACTCTCACACTGTCCCTCCTAACATGTTTCGCCAGCAAAGTGACGTCTTCAGAGGTTAGGGAACAATGGTTCCCTAACCTCTGAAGACGTCACTTTGGTGGCGAAACATGTTAAAATGCTGGGTTTTTTAAAATCATCTATAGCTCTGTTTATTCACGACCTTGAAGTATGTCTCCCTCCACCTCTCATCGATAAAATTTTTTCGTACAGATGCCCACCCGCTCAACACTACATCAGTAATGCTTGTGTCCCCTGTCCATCTTTCCCACGTCCGAAATACATGTTTAGGATCAAGTTTTAGGAAGCGTTTACAGAAGGCTGCTTACAGGTCAGAGATCGACCTTCTCTGGGGTTCATTGCCTATAATGTCATCTAAAATGTTGTTTGGGGCTTCCTTCGAGAGATTCCGATATCTAGAAGAACAAAAGGCGTTACCTGATTGGCATAAAGAGTGTGGGACAGGGGAGGTCAAACACACAGAACATTTCTCCAGGGGTGAGCCATCTATGGTCATCACTACGAATCAGTTACCCCAACCTTCCGAGCCCCTCTAGAAAGCCACAATTTCAACCACAGAGAAGATTTACCCTGCAGGAATTCTGGGTGGTCAAGCAAGGGCATCCTTTTGGATACCAGAAACGGAAGGCCAAAAACTTTTCGCACTTCCTTCCAGGTCACTATGGTATCTCGCAGTAGCACTGAGCCCCTGATCCCTACCGGAAGTATAGCTTATGAAGTGTGAAGCAGTGTCGGTAGAGACCATGGGGCGGCCATCGCTGTTTCCACCGCTAGATTGGAGAAGTAGTCAGAGGAGTGCAGCCATTCAAGTGCTTGGCGAAACAAACAAGCCAAATTATAGCCCCTGATGTTTGGGAAATGAACACCCCCCCTCAACCTTGCTAAGCATGAGCTTCTGTAAAGCTATGCGCGGGCACTTGCCCTGCCATAGGAAGCATTAAAAGGGTGCGTTGAGGTGTCAAATGTCATCATGCCGAAGTAGAAGTGGGAGAGTTTGCAAGGGGTACAACAAGCGGGGAAACTAATCATTTTAACGAGATGGCATCTACCCAGGAAAGATAAGGGCAAGGGCTCCCAGCGCTTCATCTCCACAAAAATACGCTGAAAGAGGGGTGTGTAGTTGAGTGAATAGAGCATGTCAGGAGTCTTCCCTATGCGAATGCTTAGATACGTTATGGAAGAAGAGGCCACTTTAGCACCCAAGGCATTCGCATCAAGAAGCCACCTGGGAGGAGTCGCACCCAAAGGCAGTAGCATACTCTTGGTGGCATTGACCCTGTAGCCCGTGAAGCTTCCGGTATAAGATAGAAAGTTCAGAATTTTAGGGACAGCCTCATTGGGGTGGTTGGGTAAAGTAATACATCATCGGCACACATGGACAATTTGATCTCCTGGGTGCCCACGGCTATACCCCTGTAGATATCAGAGGAGATCAAATAGCGGGCCAGAGGTTCAATCGCCAGATCAAACAATAAAGGCGATAAGGGACAACCCTGACATGTTCCTTTCGCTAACTGGAGGGGAGTGGATAAGATGCCTGGGGTATGTACCCTAGCCCTGAGACCATCACATAGGCCATCTATAAAGGAGCTAAATCGACCTACAATCCCAAACTTTGTCAGGACCAGCCGCAGCCAGTCAAACCGAACATTGTCAAAAGCTTTTTCAGCATCCAAAGCAAACAATGCGGGTTGGGTTGCTGTCTGGGACTGGCCCCAAACACTATCCAGTACTGCCGGTACCCTCCTAATGTTCATGACCGCCGAACGGGTTTTCACGAACCCCACTTGATGGTCAACAATAAGGGAAGGTAAAAATCTAGGCAGGCGATCTGCCAGGATCTTAGATAATAACTTCCCATCCTGGTTGATCAGAGCGATAAGAACCAGGTTCTAAAGGGTCCTTGTCAGGCTTGGGGAGTACCTTAATATATGCTAGATTTGCAGCCGGAGAGTGTACGCCTGTGCCATTTTGTTAAAATATGCCATAAGGGGGAAACAACCTGATCAATCAGGGGTTTGCAAAACTTGCCAAGATAGCCGTCTGGCCCTGGCGCTTACCCATTTGCCAAAGCGCGTATACTAGTGACTACTTCTTCCATTGGAACATCGCGTTGAGCTCCTGCTGCTGCTCATCAGATAAAGATGGTAGGGTGAGCCCCTCCAGAAACCGCGCCCCTTCATCAGAGCGGGGGGAGAAGAATAGAGAGCAGCATAGTAGGAGTCCAAGACGCCATTAACTGAGTGCGGCTCATGCATTACTTGCTCCAATGAGTCACACAACGTCAGTACATGCGCAGGCACGCGTGACTCCTTCACTATACGCGCTAGCAAACGTCCCGCCTTATTGCCCTGCCAAAACATAACTACTTCAAAGTGAGACCTATGGATTCTCTCTTTCCTATCCAACAAGAGTTCATACAAGGATTTTGCTGCCTGCCACTTGAGTTTATGATCTACGGTGGGGGACTCTAAAAAGCAGGAGTAAGCTTCCGCTAAGGCTGCGCTTGCCATTGCATGACCCTCCAGAGTATTCCTTTTGACAGAATTACTATAACACATAATTTTATCCCCAAGTACCACCTTAGCAGTTTCCCAGTACAGAGAGGGATTGTCAATGTGGGATGCATTGTCCGTTTGAAAATCCAGCTACCATCCCCTGAGAAGAGAAAAGATTAATCTTTTGTTAAATAAGACAAAAACCGCCAAAAGATGTCAGAACCCTTTGTGCATGATGGCAGGAGCTCCAAGACCACCAGTGCATGATCCGAAATGACCAGGTTCCGTATGTCCACCTCTCCCAAGCGAGAGCACACAAGGGGACTGACTAGGAAATGGTCAATGCATGAACCCTGTACGTGAGAAGTGCGTGTACTCACGACCGTCCGGGTGTAAATGCCGCTAAGAGTCTATCAACCCCGTCTGTGTCAGGAAAGGTGGGAGGACCCTGTCACTCTGATGTGGGATGGTAGATATGTGAGCTGAGCGTCTATGGTCTATTCACTGTATTTAAGTCCCCTCCCAGGATGGTGTGCGGTCCATTAGACCTACTGACTGTATCTGCTAAAGATGCAAAGAAGGAAGAGTTATCACCACTAGGAGCATAAACATTATAAACGTGATATGTGGTACCATTATGGACTAGATGAAAATGAGAAAAACACCCCTCGTCATCCCTTTCGTGTGAGAGGATGTGGTGCGAGACTTGTGAAGCAACGTTACAACTCCCGATTTGCCGTCCGCCGCTGCGCTGCCAAACACCTTGCCCACCCACAACTTCTGCATTCTCTGAAAATCCTGCTCCGTTAGATGTGTTTCCTGGAGAGGGACCATGTCCGGACGCAGGCGTTTCAAAAAGCGCAGAATTTTCATGCATTTTTGTAGGGAGCATAAACCCTTAACATTCCACATCACCAACTTACACATGGTGAGATAACGTCCCCCGGGGGGCAAGAGAGAGCAGCGGGGAACATATACTGAGGAGACAATAGCTATGAGGGTGAGGAGAGCATGAAGGACAAGAGGACCAAAGATGGGTGAAGGCGAGGAGGAAACATTGGATGGAACCAGAAATACAAGGAAGGTAAAACAGAAAAGGATCTGACATCATGAGAAGAACATGGGGGGGGAGGCAAAAAACACAGAAACAAACAAAGACAACCCAATAGAGGGCAAGAACAGAAAAATAAAAATCGACAGACAGACCAATCCACAGAATAGAATAGGGGCGGCCATAAATTGGGTAAAGGACTCCACTTTTTTCGGACATGTGGGTGGCTAGAACTCCCACCCCAGACCCCCGACATAAACCAATCAACTAAGCTTAAACGAAAGGGGAAGAATATACACGTAAAGAGGGGCCTCCAGGGGAATCCTACAGCAACTATAACTAGATGGGTACCTATAGGAAGGGGATCCCTCAGTGAAACACAGGGAAACTCATGACCGGAGGAGATTACCCAACCACTACCCTTAAACAGCAAGAATAGTACAAAACCGGGCAATCCCTAGAAGGAACCGTAGAGGTGTGGTGTAACAGAACCATTCGCACAGAAGAACAACAAATGGCATTACATACGTTACAGTGAATAATAAATGACAATAAACCCCTAAACCACAGTGTAAAATGATCCCCTGGGACAGTTAAAGAGGTGCCTCGTGGGCCAACAGGAATTAAAACGATTCAAGAGTGGCATATCCCCCACATTAATTCTATGGGAGCGGGTGTGATGGCCTCGTACACATAGGGATATTTCTTCTCCATATTCCAGCTGTAGTATCACATTAGTTTGCATTTTGGCTAAATAGAAGAATATACAGCAAGAGACAGGACAGAGAGATTAAAGAATTCTACACAATTATTACAGCAGAAGAATCTGTGACTCTGCTCTATATTAAGTTGTTACTACTCACCTGGGCGGTTACCTGTAGGAACGTCCTCCTTATACTGCTCATCACCACTCACATCTGTCTCTTCTTCTTCCTCCCTATCTGTAGCATTAATCTTGTTCAGATCTTTCCCTGTAGGAATGTCCTCCTTATACTGCTCATCACCGCTCACATCTGTCTCTTCTTCCTTCATATCTGTAGCATTAATATTGTTCAGATCTTTTCCTGTCAGAATGTCCTCCTTATACTGCTCATCACAGCTCACATCTGTCTCTTCTTCCTTCATATCTGTAGCCTTAATATTGTTCAAATCTTTTCCTGTTGAAATGTCCTCCTTATACTGCTCATTACCGCTCACATCTGTCTCTTCTTCTTCCTTCATATCTGTAGCATTAATATTGTTCAGATCTTTTCCTGTCAGAATGTCCTCCTTATACTGCTCATCACAGCTCACATCTGTCTCTTCTTCCTTCATATCTGTAGCCTTAATATTGTTCAAATCTTTTCCTGTTGAAATGTCCTCCTTATACTGCTCATTACCGCTCACATCTGTCTCTTCTTCTTCCTTCATATCTGTAGCATTAATATTGTTCAGATCTTTTCCTGTCAGAATGTCCTCCTTATACTGCTCATCCCCGCTCACATCTGTCTCTGGAGCATTAATATTGTTCAGATCTTCACCCTGATTCATAAGATGTGGAAGAAATATAGTAAACGTCATTAGACAGTAGAAGTCACGTGGGAGATTATAGATGAGCAGGAGATGAGGAGTCATGGAGGGTGAGGGGACTGACCACAAGAGCTTCACAGCCCTTCTACAGATCATAGGGAATATCTCCATCTACCTGATCATCCTGTGGAAGAAGAGGACGGGGACACCTCTCTGGTGCTGTTCTCTTACTGGATCTGACTGTAGGGAACACATACAGAGACTGAATTCATTCTTTACATACAAATAATGAGAGGACGTGTGTATATAGTCATGTCTATTACCTGGTGATGTGAGGGGCTGCTGATCCTCCATCATCACCTGATCCTTGTACTGATCCTTGTGTCCTTCTACATACTCCCACTCCTCCATGGAGAAATAGACCGCCACGTCCTGACACCTTATAGGAACCTGACACACAATGATACAGTCATCACCCCGACCCCTCCAGTGGTGTTACTGTATAATGTCCCAGCATTCCCAGCAGTGTCACCTCTCCAGTCATCACCAGACCCCTCCATTACTGTATAATGTCCCAGCAGTGTCACCTCTCCAGTCATCACCAGACCCCTCCATTACTGTATAATGTCCCAGCAGTGTCACCTCTCCAGTCATCACCAGACCCCTCCATTACTGTATAATGTCCCAGCATTCCCAGCAGTGTCACCTCTCCAGTCATCACCAGACCCCTCCATTACTGTATAATGTCCCAGCAGTGTCACCTCTCCAGTCATCACCAGACCCCTCCATTACTGTATAATGTCCCAGCAGTGTCACCTCTCCAGTCATCACCAGACCCCTCCATTACTGTATAATGTCCCAGCATTCCCAGCAGTGTCACCTCTCCAGTCATCACCAGACCCCTCCATTACTGTATAATGTCCCAGCAGTGTCACCTCTCCAGTCATCACCAGACCCCTCCATTACTGTATAATGTCCCAGCATTCCCAGCAGTGTCACCTCTCCAGTCATCACCAGACCCCTCCATTACTGTATAATGTCCCAGCAGTGTCACCTCTCCAGTCATCACCAGACCCCTCCATTACTGTATAATGTCCCAGCAGTGTCACCTCTCCAGTCATCACCAGACCCCTCCATTACTGTATAAAGTCCCAGCAGTGTCACCTCTCCAGTCATCACCAGACCCCTCCATTACTGTATAATGTCCCAGCAGTGTCACCTCTCCAGTCATCACCAGACCCCTCCATTACTGTATAATGTCCCAGCATTCCCAGCAGTGTCACCTCTCCAGTCATCACCAGACCCCTCCATTACTGTATAATGTCCCAGCATTCCCAGCAGTGTCACCTCTCCAGTCATCACCAGACCCCTCCATTACTGTATAATGTCCCAGCAGGGTCACCTCTCCAGTCATCACCAGACCTCTCCATTACTATATAATGTCCCAGCAGTGTCACCTCTCCAGTCATCACCAGACCCCTCCATTACTGTATAATGTCCCAGCATTCCCAGCAGTGTCACCTCTCCAGTCATCACCAGACCCCTCCATTACTGTATAATGTCCCAGCAGTGTCACCTCTCCAGTCATCCCCAGACCCCTCCATTACTGTATAATGTCCCAGCAGTGTCACCTCTCCAGTCATCACCAGACCCCTCCATTACTGTATAATGTCCCAGCAGTGTCATCTCTCCAGTCATCACCAGACCCCTCCATTACTGTATAATGTCCCAGCAGGGTCACCTCTCCAGTCAGCAGCTCCATCATCTTGTTGATGAGTTCTCGGATCTTCTGTTCATCCATTTCCTCATGTATCAGGGAGTGAGGTGGGGGCCCCGGGATTGGGCTCAGGGTTCTTCCCCATCCTTCACACACAGGGGCCCGACAGTGCCCACTAGAGGACTTCTTCACTACTGTGTAATCCTGTGTATGGAGAGACACATTAATATCACTACATAAATTCCCAGAATCCCTCACCTCTCCAGTCATATCCATCTGTTATTACATAGATAAGAATGAGGTCATGTGACATCACTCCCAGAATCCCTCACCTCTCCAGTCATATCCATCTGTTATTACATAGATAAGAATGAGGTCATGTGACATCACTCCCAGAATCCCTCACCTCTCCAGTCATATCCATCTGTTATTACATGGATAAGAATGAGGTCATGTGACATCACTCCCAGCATCCCTCACCTCTCCAGTCACATCCATCTGTTATTACATAGATAAGAATGAGGTCATGTGACATCACTCCCAGAATCCCTCAGCTCTCCAGTCATATCCATCTGTTATTACATAGATAAGAATGAGGTCATGTGACATCACTCCCAGAATCCCTCACCTCTCCAGTCATATCCATTTGTTATTACATAGATAAGAATGAGGTCATGTGACATCACTCCCAGAATCCCTCACCTCTCCAGTCATATCGATCTGTTATTCCATAGATAAGAATGAGGTCATGTGACATCACTCCCAGAATCCCTCACCTCTCCAGTCATATCTGCTATTACATAGATAAGAATGAGGTCATGTGATATCACTCCCAGAATCCCTCACCTCTCCAGTCATATCCATCTGTTATTACATAGATAAGAATGAGGTCATGTGACATCACTCCCAGAATCCCTCACCTCTCCAGTCATATCCATCTGTTATTACATAGATAAGAATGAGGTCATGTGACATCACTCCCAGAATCCCTCACCTCTCCAGTCATATCCATCTGTTATTACATAGATAAGAATGAGGTCATGTGACATCACTCCCAGAATCCCTCACCTCTCCAGTCATATCCATCTGTTATTACATAGATAAGAATGAGGTCATGTGACATCACTCCCAGAATCCCTCACCTCTCCAGTCATATCCATTTGTTATTACATAGATAAGAATGAGGTCATGTGACATCACTCCCAGAATCCCTCACCTCTCCAGTCATATCTGTTATTACATAGATAAGAATGAGGTCATGTGATATCACTCCCAGAATCCCTCACCTCTCCAGTCATATCCATCTGTTATTACATAGATAAGAATGAGGTCATGTGACATCACTCCCAGAATCCCTCACCTCTCCAGTCATATCCATCTGTTATTACATAGATAAGAATGAGGTCATGTGACATCACTCCCAGAATCCCTCACCTCTCCAGTCATATCCATCTGTTATTACATAGATAAGAATGAGGTCATGTGACATCACTCCCAGAATCCCTCACCTCTCCAGTCATATCCATCTGTTATTACATAGATAAGAATGAGGTCATGTGACATCACTCCCAGAATCCCTCACCTCTCCAGTCATATCCCTCTGTTATTACATAGATAAGAATGAGGTCATGTGACATCACTCCCAGAATCCCTCACCTCTCCAGTCATATCCATCTGTTATTACATAGATAAGAATGAGGTCATGTGACATCACTCCCAGAATCCCTCACCTCCCCAGTCATATCCATCTGTTATTACATAGATAAGAATGAGGTCATGTGACATCACTCCCAGAATCCCTCACCTCTCCAGTCATATCCATCTGTTATTACATAGATAAGAATGAGGTCATGTGACATCACTCCCAGAATCCCTCACCTCTCCAGTCATATCCATCTGTTATTACATAGATAAGAATGAGGTCATGTGACATCACTCCCAGAATCCCTCACCTCTCCAGTAAGCCGGAAGAGTATCTGTAGGGTGAGGTTTATGATCCTGTCGGCCATCTTGTTCCTGTCTCTCTCCATGGTTGATGGGTCATCCAGGAGATTTCTCTTATATAGAAGATATCAGCAGAGGATCCTGGATTGGAGAAACCTGAAGGGAAGAAGAGGAGACGATGATAAACCGCACCAGATTCTATGGAGAAATAAAATCCATTTCCTGGAGATAATCTGGGGAAACATCTGAGGAGACATTATAGGAGTTTTCAGATTTCTCTATAAAACAAAATCCATTGCCCGAGGGCTGTAAAATAAGAGACTAGAGCGCACTCCCCTCTCCCGTCCAGTGGTGGCGCTCTGGTCCTCCAGGTCTTCTGAGGTCGCTCTCCCTGCTCTGCTGAAGATGTTGTGAATCCATTTCTCCTAATCTCTGAGGCTGCGGTGTATTCAGAACGTCTTCATCAGAGCAGGGAGAAGAATAGAGGGATTCAATATGACATTGTCCAATGAAGAATACTGAAATGTGTCCACTAGGGGGCACAATATACATCACAATTACATCAGGATTTTATGTGAATTGTGATATGTCCCCCCGGAAGAACCTGCTATTACCTGCAGCAGAGGCCGAGCATCATATACCGTTACACACGCAGGGTCTGGGCCACCACCGGAGTCAGTGTTTCCCAAGCAGGGTGCCTCCAGCTGTTACAGCATTTGGCTGTCAGGGCATGCTGGGAGTTGAATTTTACAACAGCTGGAGGCACGCTGGTTTGGAAACACTGTCTATAGTAATAATAGGGGAGCGGGAGAAACTTAAAAAACCTGATGCTTACATAGTCCTGTATGGAAGAAGTGGCTGATACCCGGAGAAAAGAGACTGATCAGGTGACAGGATGGGCGGGTAAGTGACCTGATACCTTCACCATCCAGACATCCCCTGGGGGGCAGTATAGGGAGGAAATCAGGCAAACAACCGCTGGTCGGCACGGCGCTCCCTAGAGAAACAACCGTACAGCGCCATGTCTAAGCCACGCCCACCTACATTATTTTATTACAAAAATGGGATATAAACTTATTAGGGGAGGGGCTTCTATTACAAACCCTGAATAACGCTCTGCCATAGTGATCAGTGTTATCGGTGCTCGGCTTATACAGGCTGTGGAGGTGTCTGTATACTTAGAGCACCGAACTGAGCACAGAGCACGGTAAGGGGCCCTCCGGCCGTCATCTCAGCTGATCTAGACTCCGCCCCCCAACAACTGCATTTTACTCATTTTAGATCCTGCAATCGACGTTGATCATGGAATCTAACGGGTTAATGATGATGAGCGTCATTAGTGGTGAGTCCTGGCTGCTTATAGCTCCTGAGCTCACCTCAAAGTCCCATATGGGGCACAGAATGTAAATATACATTGTGTCCTTAAGGGTTAATAATAAACATCCCCAATAATCCTGATCTGATGGTGACCGCACACACATACCTGTATCTGTAGAGGAGCCGTGTGCTTACAGGACCTGCGATGATGTCACCGTCATGTGATCAGTCACATGGAGGAGGAGGAGTCACATGATCAGGGGCTGCTGCTCTGAGAGATCTCCACACACAGCAGCAGTGACTGCCCCACCAGGACCTGCTCTGTATCTGCTACATGCTGGAGGTGTAGGACCTGTGATGATGTCACAATCATGTGACCAGTACATTTTGGGGCGAAGTTTAGCAGTATAGATGTGACTGTGGCTGAAGGACCTGTGGGGTGGATCATGTGACAGGAGTGGGCGGAGCTCAGCAGTGCAGGATAGAAGAGATTGTGAGAGAAGGACCTGTGACAATGGTCATGTGACTGCAGAGTCCTGCATACACTGAGCAGATGAGCCTAGAGCAGCAGCCCCTGATCATGTGACTCCTCCTCCTCCATGTGACTGATCACATGACTGTGACATCATGCAGGTCCTATAAGTGGCTCCTGTACAGCTCTGCAAGTGGAGGTATGTGTGTGGTTACATGTGGAGGCTGTCAGATGGGTTTTTGAACTATTAACCCTTTCAGGACTCGGTAGTTTTGAGTTTTAACCCCTTAAGGACACAGTGATTTCTCTTTTTAATTTTTTTTCCCTTCTAATAGCCATAATGATTGCAAATTCCTCCTTACAAACCCATATGAGGCTTCTTGTTCTTGTTCTTGTTGTTTTTTTCACCACCGATTTGTACTTTGTAATGACATCACTCATTTTACCTCAAAATCTACAACAAGGGACAAAAAAATATGAATTGTTGGGTGAAAGTAATTTTTTTAATCTGGGGTCTTCTGTTTGGACGCAGTGCACATTACAGTAATAATTCTCTTTATTCTGTAGGTCCAAACGATTACAATGATAAATGATTTATATAGGTTTTATTTTAATACTTTTAAAATATAAAACAATTCTTACTTTTTGTACAATAATGAGTCTGTATCAGATTGTCCTACCTTGACCCCTATAACTCTCTTATTATTCCGTATACAGGGATGTATGAAAGTCATTTTTTGCGCCGTGATCTGTAATTTTTATTGGAACCACTTTAGTTTTGATGAGACTCTTTGATCACTTTTTAAGAATTTTTTTCTGGTCCATGAAGTTTTATTTTTTTACGTTTACGCCATTGACCGTGCGGTTACACATATGTTTAGGTCTATTTTTTGTTTACATTATTTTATTTTAAAATAAATTGGTAAATGGGGAAGATTCAGTCGTTTATTAGGGGAGGGGCTTATTCACATTAAGTTAATGTTCTTTTTACCTTATTCCCAGTTTTTTAGTCCCTGTAGTAGACTATTACATGGAATCTATAGATTACATACACTGATCAATGCTGTGATGCTGAGGCTGCCTGCAGGATTGGAGCGTCGTTCAGACAGCGTGGAGCGAGGTTAGGGACCTCCACACGTTCTCTCAGCTGACCGGGACCCCGCTATTTCACTGTGGGTGTCCTTATCAGATCCACTGAGCTACCGGAAATAGATTTTTGGCATTGGTGATGTCCGGCATTAGCAATGAGTCCCAGATGCTGATAGCAGGTAGGACCTAGGGGCTATGAATCGTGGTGAACTCCTGACTGTGCTTCATAGACTGGCAGCGGCCTCCCCCTCCCCTCCAAATCTTATCACTTTAATGACAGGAGTCCCTGCTCTGAAAGGGGTTTCCTGCACAAGAGCAGAAGATATGCCAGATTTGAAGCGTCTCCTGCTCCGGAGCGGGGCCCATGGCTATACATTATATACCTCCTGCCCAGTCAGCCATGAAGGAGTTAAATGGTGGTGATGCATTGCCACTTAACTTTTTTGGGGCCACACACTATACAGATAGCTGCTTATTGTCCCTTTACTCACTGGGATAAGAACAACCAGTCTATCTAGGGTTAAGTGGCGCACAGCACTGCCAATTCTATCCTTAGGGGCCAGACAGTAAGCAGCCATCTATATAGTCCCGGGGGAGGGGAGCAGTGATACTATGAAATATCACTTAAATGGGCACTGTCATGAAAAAAATGTTTTATATGTTGTAGTACTTAAGTACTACAACATATCTCTAATATACTTTAATTTAAAAAAGTGATTTTAAACCAGTTTAAAATCACTTTTAAATTCGGCCACTAGGGGTCGCCCTCCTAGTGGCCGAATGCATTCGGCAGTGACATCACTACAGAATTTCGACTCATTTAATCCTGGCAATGAGTCGAAATTCAGTCACTGCGGTGCTCGCTCCCGCCTGTCAATCAAACAGAGAGCGAGCACGCTGATAGCTGGGGCTGCGCGCATTGGCCAACTCCACTGGCTTCGCGCGCAACCCCACACGCCCCCTTTACCCTGTCCGGAGGCAGCGCGCGCACTCATTGCTGCGCTGATCCTCCGGATGGGTAAGTCTGATCTGAGGTCTTATATTACTTTACAAACTTTACAAATTACGGCCAGAAATTGTTTTGTTTGGGATCTGGCATCAATTAAAATATTTACAAAGATTCTTCTTGTAGTTTGCCAACTACAACTCCCAGCATGCCATGATTGCCATTAGCTGTCAGGCCATGCTGAGAACTGTAGTTGTGAAACAGCTGGAGGCCCCCTATTAGATAACACTCATGCCAGATGTATATATAGTATATCATTACATACATACATACATATATATATATTTGGATATATTTGTATGTAATGATATACTATATATACATCTGGCATGAGTGTTATCTAATAGGGGGCCTCCAGCTGTTTCACAACTACAATTCTCAGCATGGCCTGACAGCTAATGGCAATCATGGCATGCTGGGAATTGTAGTTGGGAAATATTAGGAAATGTATCATGGCAGGAATATATAGTAGAATACACATATATATATATATATGTATATATGCATGTGTGTTTGTATATATGTGTGTTTGTATGTATATGTATTTTCCTATATATTATTGCCATTATATATTTCCTAATAGGACGCCTAATGATGTTTCCCAACTACAACTCCCAGCATTCAGGGATAGCCAATAGTTTAGCCAATGCAGAATTTTTTTTATTGTGAAACAGCTGGAGACACACTTTAAGTAAAACACTCTGGGCATAGATATAAAACGTAGTATATATCCATGACATGAGTGTTTTCAAAACCGTGTGCCTCCAGCTGTTTGACATTACAACTTCATGCATGACATCACAGCTTTTGTCTATCACCGAATGCTGGGAGTTGTAGTTGTGAAACAGCCTTAGGCGCAGTATTAGGAAATATATAATGGCAGGTATACCTAGAAGAATATATATATATATACGCACACAATAATATATTATATATAATAGACATTATTGTTTTCTGTACAGGGTGCCTACATCTGTTTGTTCATGTATGCTTTTTTAAAATCAAAAATAAATAGTGTAAAAACAACCTGACCTACAAGGCTACACCCTTTAATGTCTGGATGTCTAGTGAAGACTCTGCTGACCTAATGATAATTTATGGCAAGAAACATTACAGACTACTTTCTTATCTCGACTTGTCAAAGAATGATGAATTAGGGTCTAGTTAAAAATTCCAACTTGCTTACGTAGTATTTTTTTCAAAAGGAATTTACTTTAGTCCGCTATTTATTAACTGTGACAGTCGCAACTGCGCAATAAAAAGTCGGAACTACCTTAAAAAATTGACTAAATTTACTCCACCATTTTACTAACCCATTTTTCATGGTTTTTATTTTCTTCTCATTTCAGATCTGTGTATCCTGTGGACTTGTTCGGATGCGGTGGACTACTTCGATGAACAGCATTTATCTTTGTTAGATTTTAATAAAATGGTTAACGAGGGCTTGTGGGGGGGAGTGTTTTTTTGTAATAAATTTTTTAAACCTGTTGTGTTTTTTTCTTACTTTACTTTACAGCTTTGCAGTGGAAGCTGTCTTATAGACGGAGTCCATTACTAACCCAGGCTTAGCGTTAGCCACAAAAACAGCTAGCGCTAACCCCCAATTATTACCCTGGTACCCAACGCCACAGGGGTGCTGGGAAGAGCCGGTACCAACAGGCCCGGAGCATCAAAAATGGCGCTCCTGGGCCTAGGCAGTAACAGGCTGGCGTTATTTAGGCTGGGGAGGGCCAGTAACAATGGTCCTCGCCCACCCTGGTAACGTCAGGCTGTTACTGTTTGGTTGGTATTTGGCTGAGAATAAAAATAGGGGGACCCTATGCGTTTAAAAAAAATAAAAATAATTAAATATAAAAAAAAACACATAGGGTCCCCCCTATTTTTATTCTTAGCCAAATACCAACCAAACAGTAACAGCCTGACGTTACCAGGGTGGGCGAGGACCATTGTTACTGGCCCTCCCCAGCCTAAATAACGCCAGCCTGTTACTGCCTAGGCCCAGGAGCGCCATTTTTGATGCTCCGGGCCTGTTGGTACCGGCTCTTCCCAGCACCCCTGTGGCGTTGGGTACCAGGGTAATAACAAAAACAAACAAAAACAAAAACTAGCCTAAATAACGCCAGCATGTTATCGCCTAGTCCCAGGAGCGCAAATTTTGACGCTACGGGCCTGTTGGTACCGGCTCTTCCCGGCACCCCTGTGGCGTTGGGTGCCGGGGTAATAATTGGGGGTTAGCGCTAGCTGTTTTTGTGCCTAACGCTAAGCCCCGGCTTAGTAATGGACTCCGTCTATAAGACAGCTTCCCCTACAAAGCCTGTAAAGTAACATTTAAAAAAACAACAGGTTTAAAAAAAAAAAAATTATTACAAAAAAACACTCCCCCCGCAAGCCCTCGTTAACCATTTTATTAACATCAAGCAAAGAAAAACGCCGGTCTTCAAAAGTAGTCCACCGAAGGAGTCCACAGGATACACGCATCTGAAATAAGAAGTAACAAAAAAAAATTTCAATAAGTACATTTATGGAGAAAAAACAGTGTTAAAAATAATGTATTAAACACACACACATGAATATATATATATATAGATATATATATATATATATATATATATATATATATATCCAAAAATGAGAAATCCAGCAGCACACCAATATAGTGAAAAACTGTTTGTGAAGTTTATTCACCCATAGTAAGACTATATTGGTGTGCTGCTGGATTTCTCATTTTTGGATATCCGTACCAAAAAGCCTGTACCGGCTTGCATCTGGCATCTCTGAGTTGTGCGGCTTCTTCCCTTTTGTTTTGTGTGTGTGTATATATATATATATATATATATATATATATATATATATAGCACTTTTTTTTTTAAAGATTCAAAGTGGTTTTCTGTAGTCATTAATTGGTTTTTGCTTATCAACCCCCTGTGATAGTATGATAAATGTCATACATAAGCAAAAGCAAGAAAAAAATGACTACAGAACTCGCTTATCAAAGCAACGATGATAAATGTCCCCGAATGAGTTTATAAATGCGGTCCACCCACAGTTCTGTAAGCCAAGCCAGTGCTGGTTTAGATTTGCGCATATGTTGCCAAAGTAGCGCCAAGAGGTGCGACTAACTGACATGATAAAGTCTCACATGATAAATTCATGACCACTGCATTATATCAATTGTAACCATGACTTGGTATGATCCATGTGAAAACCCTTATAAAGCAAACGTTGCGATGACTAGTCTAAAAACAGCAACTGAGACAAACTCTGAGACAAATGTATGCTACAAAACCAGGGAAATTAAAATTCCTAACTTAACCCATATTTACAATGTCTAGTAACTTATCATATCAGTGTTGTAAATTGTGTATTATTATTATTTTATTATATTATATTTCATAGTATCTTTGAAAAATAATTTTTCTGTGTTGGATTTAGAGAAAGATCAACACCTGATTTATTCAGGTAAGTTTTCAAAAACCTATAATTAATTTTTTTAATAAATACCGAGAGAAACAGAGAGACAGATAAAAACATGTACATATATATTTATATTTATTATTCTATTTTTTCAGGTTAATATTGACTTGGATTTTGCTGTTTGGGTCTTGACGACCACAGATCTATACAGGTTGGTTTGCATACAAATACTAAATATATATATAAACTATATTTGAGTTGCCCTATTAGTTCAGTGATGCAAAATTCACAATCATGTAGCAGTATCTTGTAATACCTTTTTATTGGACTATCATAATTTAGGAAAAACAAGTCTAAACCATTTCAGAACACACAATAAGGCTGGGTTCACATATGTCCGGCAATCTCGACACAACTTATACCACAACTGATGACAACTTGTCATCATCTGTGTGGCATCCGGTATACATTGATTCTGGGCAATGAACAGGGGAACGCAGCAAGCTGTGTTCCCATGTCCAGTGTCCTCAGGCGTGTACAACTATCTGGCGTCAATATTGAGACGCCGGATGATTGTGAACAGTCCCATATAAAATAATGGGATCAGTTCTAGCATCACTTTCCCTCCTGACGCCTGATATATGTGATTGAACCCTTAGACAGTTCACAATCATCTGGCGTCTCAATTTTTAAGCAGGATGGTTGGACACGCCGGAGGGCACTGGACATGGGAACGCAGCTTTCTGATCAATGGATGCCGGATGCCACACAAATGATGACAAGTTGTCACCTGTTCTGGCATCAATTGTGTTGAGATTTAGGCTGAGTTCCCCTATTCCGGACATATGTGAACCCAGCATTAGTTGGTGATACAGCAGGAGTGACAGAAAACAATACGGACAATTTTTTTTCTCTTGTGTGATCAAAAATAGTTCATGTGATGATTAATTATTTCCCCCTCTTGGTATTAATTTATCTGTGATAAGTCACAAGTCCGTTCTGAGATTATTAAGTCCGGATCATTATGCTGGGTTTATATCTGACGTATTGGATAAGTTATTGGAACGGTTTCTCTCCAGTGCACGCTAGAGGGAAACGGTGATGTCCAACAATGATATGTGAACCCAGCCTTACCTAAAAATAATAAATGTACACAGTGAACTCACCAGCAGAATAGTGAGTACAGCTCTGGAATGGGCACTGTCAGATGTAAAAACGTATGAGATGTTGTAAAGCATGCTAAATCAAATGCTTGTGTAATTGCTGTCATTAAAAAAATTCAGCATTCCAGTCCAAAACCTGCCCCCTGCCTCCTAGGATACATTCCAGCCTGGCTGTGTCCCTGCATCAGCACCTATGTCATGGACTTGCCTCATGATTGACAGGTCTGCAGTGCCTCCATTTTCTGCAAAAATACAGCTCCCAGCATGCGCGGTTAGCCTTCTGACATGCTGGGAGTTGTAGTTTTGCAAGATCTGGATGCACCATGGTTAGAAACACAGCTGTAGGCACATGGTGACTGAGGAGAGTAAGGGAGGGGGAGGAGGGGGAGTTGTTATAACAGTGAGAGACCCGCCCCCCCCCCTGCTTCTGTTGGGCAAAATTAAGTTATATCAGAAAAAAAAGCTAATTCTCAGAGAAATGTAGGTTGTATACACATAAAAAGTAAATGTACTTTATCAGGATAAGGTATTGAGCAACATAGAACATTGATCAGACAGGTACACTGAAATAAAATACAGGATATAACTCAGGATCAGTACAGGATAAGTAAAGTAATGTATGTACACAGTGACCTCACCAGCAGAATAGTGAGTACAGCTCTGGAGTATAATACAGGATATAACTCAGGATCAGTACAGGATAAGTAATGTAATGTATGTACACAGTGACCTCACCAGCAGAATAGTGAGTACAGCTCTGGAGTATAATACAGGATATAACTCAGGATCAGTACAGGATAAGTAAAGTAATGTATGTACACAGTGACCTCACCAGCAGAATAGTGAGTACAGCTCTGGAGTATAATACAGGATATAACTCAGGATCAGTACAGGATAAGTAATGTAATGTATGTACACAGTGACCTCACCAGCAGAATAGTGAGTACAGCTCTGAAGTATAATACAGGATATAACTCAGGATCAGTACAGGATAAGTAATGTAATGTATGTACACAGTGACCTCACCAGCAGAATAGTGAGTACAGCTCTGAAGTATAATACAGGATATAACTCAGGATCAGTACAGGATATCTAATGTAATGTATGTACACAGTGACCTCACCAGCAGAATAGTGAGTACAGCTCTGGAGTATAATACAGGATATAACTCAGGATCAGTACAGGATAAGTAATGTAATGTATGTACACAGTGACCTCACCAGCAGAATAGTGAGTACAGCTCTGGAGTATAATACAGGATATAACTCAGGATCAGTACAGGATAAGTAATGTAATGTATGTACACAGTGACCTCACCAGCAGAATAGTGAGTACAGCTCTGGAGTATAATACAGGATATAACTCAGGATCAGTACAGGATATCTAATGTAATGTTTCGCATACAATTGATAATGTCTATAATGTTGACTGATACAAGTTGTTTTTTGCAAACCATTATAAAGATATAATTCTAATTTGCCTATTTCCCATAGAGAATGCCTGCCTGTATTGTTACGGGATGTACTCCACGGTGCAGAGAAGGAGAAGAGGAATTTGCTCTCCATTCATTTACAAAAGCAAAGGATCGCATAAAGTTATGGCTGCTAGCCACCGGGCAAGATTTTGGAAATATCGACAAATTAGTGGATACTATATTCCAATCAAAAACCAGTGCATATCGGCTCTGCTCCTTGCATTTTTCAACATCATGTTACATTCGGAATCCTAAAACCGGAATGAGGAGGCTGTTACCAACAGCTGTACCAAGTATTTTTACAAGGCATGCTGCACCATCGAGCAAGAGGAAAAGATTAGATGGGGATGGTGCATCATCTAGTCAATTTAATCCTGGAGAAATGTGTCCAACCTGCAATCAAGTGGTACCACATATAAATCCAACCCAACCTGAACAAGCAGCCACTCGTTTCAGTACCACAGATTCAGCTACAAACTTTGACCGTTTCTGGGCAACATTTCATGAAGGCATTCAAGTAACTCCTAAAACAACATCAAGAAAAATTCAGTGTTCCCGACTAATGGACAGAAAAAAGGTTAATACAATCCAAAAGTAGGCCACAATTTGTTTTTGGACCAGTGACTTCTGTACCAGTCCGTGGACCCAAGATTTATACATCTACACCACAAAAAATGATACCAACAGGAAAAGGATCTTTGGCCTGTTCTAGTAATGCTCCTGAAACGCATAAAGCAACAGATCCTCCGAATTTACACACAACTTTACTGACAGAATTGACAATATCACCAATTCGGCCCATTCAATCTACTCAACCCATGGTGAGAAAAAAAAAATTACATTACAACTATAATAGAAGAAAGAAGAAGAAGAACCAATTTTTTCCTCTATCACAACGGTTGAAGATGAGGAAGACTCTACTTTTCATGTGTCCAGGGAAGAGAGTCCTTCAAGCAGTGATGAAGGGTACTCACTGTGTTCATCCGATGATGATGAAGAAGAGGAGATGGTCAGTGACACAGAGACTGATCTAAATGTACAAAAACATCCATCTGAAGAAAGAAAATTTCTAGTATATGAAAGCTGCTTGGACAATCTAATTAAAATGCTTCCTTGTCCTGCCTATGCAAATTGTTCAGCAAGTATAGAAAGAATTATAAAAAAACAAATGGGTTCTTATGTAACTGTATATGTGGAATGCAAAAAAATCATTATAGGCGACTATGGCAGAGCCAGCCGCGCCTGCAGAAAAAGCCTTTAGGTAACATCCAGATTGCTACAGCAATAATCACAAGTGGCAATATGGCAATGAGTCTACATATTATCACATACAGAACCGATATATATTTCCTTCTATTGATAATGTGTGGATAAACCATCAACAAGAAGAGTTAATAAAAGTTTACAAATGATCAATCTGTCTTGCAGGAGATGGCCAGTGTGACTCTCCTGGGCACAATGCGAAATATTGCATTTATACATTGATGGATGTAGAAACAAATAAAATTTTATCATTTGACATTCAACAAATTGGCTCCGGGGTGTCCTCTGTTGGACTAGAGAAAATTGCTTGTAGAAATGCTCTTGATTATTTATTATCAAATTATGTCAAAATATTCATGATTTGTACGGATCGTCATGTTGCTATCCGCAAAATGCTACGGGAGGAATACTCTGATATAAAACATGAATTTGATGTGTGGCACCTGGTGAAATCTATTGGGAAAACATTACTTGCAGCCAGTAAACGCAAACAATGTAAAGATTTAACAGAGTGGATTTCCCCAATTAAAAATCATATTTGGTGGAGCACAAATACATGCAAGAAAAATCCAGACGAACTATTGGCACGGTTGAATTCGGTTCTGAACCATGTGAGAGACATCTACACTTGGGAGGATGACAATTCACAATACACCAGTTGTAAGCATGCTGTTCTGGATGAAGAGGTAGAGACCCCAAAAAATGGCTGGACGAAGAAGGTGCAAGTTTTGAGGCTCTAAAAAAAATGATAAAAGACAATAGGCTACAAAAGGACCTACGCCAAATAAGCTATTTTTGTCATACTGGAGACTTGGAAGTATTCCACAGCGCACTGACTAAGTACAGACCAAAAAGGCTTCATTTCAGTGCGAATGGAATGATAGCAAGGACACAGCTTGCAGCTCTGGACCATAATTTTACTGTGAACAGATCACAAGCGGTGGTAAAGAAACAATGTGAAAGTAGTGGACCGGTTGGCACTCCGCGATACAACGTCGCTTACTCAAAAGCTAGAAAGGAATGGTTCCTCCGTTCTATCTATGAGCCCACAAAACAGGATTTTATTTCCACAATAATGAAAAAGTTTTTGATGCTGCAGCTGGGAACCTTCTGGGAACCTTCCATTAGAATAGACTGATAAAAGATCCTCCTTACCATCAAATATTGCACCAGTTGCTAAACCAGACAAGAAAGAAATGATTTCTAGGCACCGTTCTAGATTTTAGATACAGTTTTGTTTTATATATAAAATATCTTTGACATATAATTATCTTTGTTCCAGATATTATATTGTTTAATATATTTTGTAATGTTGAAGGTTTATATTTCTAGTTGTAAAAAAAAGAAATACATTTTTTTATGTTTAATACTCAAAAGTGTGATTTTCTTCTTTTTTTTTACTAGTAGATTAATTATTGTAGTTTTTCAACAGGTGGATTCACCCTTGGAAACACTAATGTGTGTATACTAGCGTTCCACAAACAGGGTGCCTACAGCTGTTGAAACACTACTATTGGGCATGCTTGGGGTTTTAGGTTTGCAACAGCTAGAGACACACTTGGAAACACTGGTTTATAATATATATTTACACATTCAATTCCCTGGTACAGGTAAAGAGTACACAACATGTTATACCTCCCTGTACTGTAGAGGGCGCTACCAGACACCAGTCAGTGCATACACTTCAGTAATACAGGTAAAGAGTACAGAGCATGTAATACCTCCCTGTACTGTAGGGGGCGCTACCAGACAACAGTCAGTGCATACACTTCAGTAATACAGGTAAAGAGCCCTGTAATGTAGGGGGCGCTACCAGACAACAGTCAGTGCATACACTTCAGTAATACAGGTAGAGTACAGAATATGTAATACCTCCCTGTACTGTAGGGGGCGCTACCAGACAACAGTCAGTGCATACACTTCAGTAATACAAGTAGAGTACAGAACATGTAATACCTCCTGTACTGTAGGGGGTGCTACCAGACAACAGTCAGTGCATACACTTCAGTAATACAGGTAAAGAGTACAGAACATGTAATACCACTCTGTACTGTAGGGGGCGCTACCAGACACCAGTCAGTGCATACACTTCAGTAATACAGGTAAAGAGTACAGAACATGTAATACCACTCTGTACTGTAGGGGGCGCTACCAGACACCAGTCAGTGCATACACTTCAGTAATACAGGTAAAGAGTACAGAACATGTAATACCTCCCTGTACTGTAGGGGGAGCTCCCAGACACCAGTCAGTGCATACACTTCAGTAATACAAGTAAAGAGTACAGAACATGTAATACCTCCCTGTACTGTAGGAGGCGCTACCAGACACCAGTCACTGAATACACTTCAGTAATACAGGTAAAGAGTACAGAACATGTAATACCTCCCTGTACTGTAGGGGGCGCTACCAGAAACCAGTCAGTGCATACACTTCAGCAATACAGGTAAAGAGTACAGAACATGTAATACCTCCCTGTACTGTAGGGGGTGATACCAGACACCAGTCAGTGCATACACTTCAGTAATACAGGTAAAGAGTACAGAACATGTAATACCTCCCTGTACTGTAGGGGGTGATACCAGATACCAGTCAGTGCATACACTTCAGTAATACAAGTAGAGTACAGAACATGTAATACCACTCTGTACTGTAGGGGGCGCTAACAGACAACAGTCACTGCATACGCCTCAGTTAGGGCTCGTTCACATAGTTCAGCCGTCCGGCACTGTTTCCCTCCATCGTGCATCGGAAGGAAACTGCTGCTAGAACTCATCCCATTCATTTGAATGGGACAGTTCACAATCATCTAGCGTCTATAATTTTACACCGGATGGTTGGACACGCTGGAGGGGACCTGACAGGGGAACGCAGCTTGCTGGGTTCCCCTGTCCGTTGCCCATAAACAATGGACGCCAGATGCCATACAACTGATGGCAAGATTTTGGCTGAATTCACATATTCCGGATGCCGAACATATTTGAACACAGCCTAATACAGGTGTTTTAAAGGGGTTGTGCGCTGCCCTGCCTTTCGGAGCTCCGCTCACAGCGTCCGGAAGTTCATTACTCTGAACGCTGTGTGCGGGCTTCCGTGTTCGCGGCCGCCGGGCGTGACGTCTCGCCCGCCCCCTCAATGAATGTCTATGGGAAGGGGGCGCGACCGCTGTCATGCCCCCTTCCCATAGACTTTGGTAGAGGGGGCTGGCTAGACTTCACGAGGGGCCGGGTGTGACGTCACGCCCGGCGGCCGCGAACACGGAAGTCCGCACACAGCATTTGTAGTATTGAACTTCCGGACGCTGTGAGCGGAGCTCCGAAAGGCAGGACAGGGGACAACCCCTTTAACTGTGAAATGCCCATTATATTTGGTCGGTTCTTCAAGCCATTGACAAGTGTTACAGATCTGGACTGTCCATAGAATTATTTCACAACCAGTGTGCCTCAAGCTGTTTAAAAACTACAACTCCCAGCAGTCCCGGATAGCCAAAGGCTGCACAGACATGCTGGGTGTTGTAGTTTTGCAACAGATGGAGGCACGCTCGTTTTGAAAAACTGGTCCTTAGTATTTTATTTTGAGTCTGGTTTCAAGTTACAATGGTCCAGAAAACATTGTTGGATGAAACTATTGTATGTTGAGTACATTGTAAGTTGAGTGATCACTGGATTCATTCAGTGGGTGGTACTACATACTTCGTACCAGCTAAATATACAAGATGCTGGTACGATGTATGTAAGAACACCCACTGAATGAATCCAGTATTTCCTGCACTAAAATAATTCAAATAATTTGAAACAATACATCAGTGAAGATAAATAACCATAAATAACTTTTATTTATATAATAAATATAGTAACATAAATAACATTGAAAAGAATTAAATAACAATGTAAACAAAATAACTTAGAACATTTATTATTAGTAAATAAATATTGTGTCTAACAACGAAAATTTTAATCAGACGTTGGACGCCATGTCACAGGCTGCATATTCCCCCGCATATCGAAAACCTGTATAAAATCCGTCCGGGTCAGGAAACTCTTTTCTGATGTATTTTACCACACAAGACGGTATTGGGTTTCTTCTCCGTGGTCCAAGAACATGCAAAACATGAGAAGGAACGGTATGCCGCTTTTCTTATGACCCTTAAAAATTTTTTTTTTTTAAACTTACAAGAAATAAAGATTAGTTACAATACAGTTATATACATAGTTTACTACATTTTTTAATCAAAACAAAGCTTCAATAATACATAGATAGATAATTAGAAATAATAAACATAGCCCAAAAAAAAATATTTCTTTTACCAGTTGCGATTTGCTAACATTTCTTTCCTTGTATTTCTTCCAGCGAATTCTGCCATCATTTCTAGTATTTTTTCATTGAGTCTAAGATGAACTAATTCTTCGTGTTCTAAGATGCACTTCAGACCTTTATCAAATTGTTGATTTAGTGCATCTTCTTCTTGGCAGCAGAAGCTTTCATCCCGGGTCTTCATGACTTTACAATTAGAACACTTGCACCAATTTGTGTTACCTATTCTGGGATGATTGGGATTGCTGTCCTGAGGTATCTCCTGCAGGCTCGGCCATTCAGGATCCTTTTGAAAACAATCCTCTTCTAGCTCTCCATGTTGCTTTCAGGCGTAAACGTTCCATGAGAGCTTGTACTTCCTAATTTAAAAAAAACATGTACATGTGCTAAATATTGTTAAAGGAGTCCTCCGGAGCGCTGGTACTTAGAAAAAAGTTTACCTAATCTGATAGCTCTTTCAAAGACCTTTCCAACGATGCCTCATTTGTCAAATTTGGCCCAGCCATTCTCTTGTAATTGCCACCTGTAGCAGTAAGCAGCCATATCATAAAGACTACATTTCCCATGACTCCCTGCACCAGCTTCCTGTTAGCTGCTGCTCACTCCCCCTCCTCTCCCCCCCCAGGAAATGATAATAAATTATAATAAAGTGACGTCCACAGCTCCTTCCCTTGTGTTTATCTCCTCCCATCCTCCCGCTCCCAGCTCATCAGCCCTCTCCACCCTCACCACATGTACTGATAGGCTGTGGCCACAAGAATGCCTCCCATGTCACAAGAATGCCTCCCATCGCTACCATCACCGCTAGCGGGATCCATGTGCCCACTAGCGCAGTGTTTCCCAACCAGGGTGCCTCCAGCTGTTGCAAAACTACAACTCCCAGCATGCCCGGACAGCCGAAGGCCCTGTGCCCACTATTGGTGTCACAAGAATGCCTCCCGCGATCGCTACCATCACCGCTAGCGGGGTCCCTGTGCCCACTAGTGGTGTCACAAGAATGCCTCCCGCGACCGTTACCATCACCGCTAGCGGGGTCCCTGTGCCCACTAGCGGTGTCACAAGAATGCCTCCCGCGATCGCTACCATCACCGCTAGCGGGGTCCCTGTGCCCACTAGCGGTGTCACAAGAATGCCTCCCGCGATCGCTACCATCACCGCTAGCGGGGTCCCTGTGCCCACTAGCGGTGTCACAAGAATGCCTCCCGCGATCGCTACCATCACCGCTAGCGGGGTCCCTGTGCCCACTAGCGGTGTCACAAGAATGCCTCCCGCGACCGTTACCATCACCGCTAGCGGGGTCCCTGTGCCCACTAGTGGTGTCACAAGAATGCCTCCCGCGACCGTTACCATCACCGCTAGCGGGGTCCCTGTGCCCACTAGCGGTGTCACAAGAATGCCTCCCGTGATCGCTACCATCACCGCTAGCGGGGTCCCTGTGCCCACTAGTGGTGTCACAAGAATGCCTCCTGCGATCGCTACCATCCCCACTAGCGGGGTCCCTGTGCCCACTAGTGGTGTCACAAGAATGCCTCCCGCGACCGTTACCATCACCGCTAGCGGGGTCCCTGTGCCCACTAGTGGTGTCACAAGAATGCCTCCCGCGACCGTTACCATCACCGCTAGCGGGGTCCCTGTGCCCACTAGTGGTGTCACAAGAATGCCTCCCGCGATCGCTACCATCCCCACTAGCGGGGTCCCTGTGCCCACTAGTGGTGTCACAAGAATGCCTCCCGCGACCGTTACCATCACCGCTAGCGGGGTCCCTGTGCCCACTAGTGGTGTCACAAGAATGCCTCCCGCGACCGTTACCATCACCGCTAGCGGGGTCCCTGTGCCCACTAGCGGTGTCACAAGAATGCCGAGCGCGGCTCTGTTCCCCGTCCCTGTCAGCTCTCAGGGTACGAGCCTCGCACGCGGCTAATGTAGTACTGCGCAGGCGCAGCACTACACAAATAACGTAGGGCTAACATAGGCAGCGATAGGAGCCTAGCGTTAGCCCTACGCTATTTGCGTAGTACTGTGCATGCACAGAATAAATTAACTTTGGGGGAGTAGCCGACTCCGGGCTGGGAGGCCGGCACAGCCCGCAGTGACCCATGGGAGCGATGAGTCACCGGGCAAAGATGGCGCCGGATCGTGAGGAAGACGCAGTCGAGCGTCATCAAAAGACCCAGCTTCCGGCCAGATGGAAAAGCGAGGAGAAGACCAGGAAGAAGTCGACATGGACAACGTGAGTATATTACAATGTTATATAACTTTGATTCATGCTTCATTTCCCCCCAATAGGTTACCATCGGAGTACTCCTTTAACTCCCTGGAATAATTATGACATTACATGGACTGTAGATTCATCAGGGAGACAGAGAGTGGCGTTAGAATGTAGTTTAGCAGAATATGACACTTGCTTGTCAGGGTTAGAAATATATAAAACTACCGTATATGACGGCATATAAGACGACGGGGCGTATAAGACGACCCCCAACTATTACAGATCAATTAGAGTTTTTGGATATACTGGCCGTATAAGACTACGCCTCCTACCGCGATGTACAGTACATTGTAGTCCCCCTACATTAGGTAGGCAGTATAGTTCCCCCCATATTGGTAAGTAGTATGTTCCACCACATTAGGTTGTAGTTTCCCCACTTTAGGTTGTAGTTCAACAAAATTAGATTGTAGTTCCCCCACGTTAGGTCAGAAGGTCCTCCACATTAGTAGACAGCTCCCCCACATTAGGTGAGCAGTTACCCGACATTAGTAGACAGCTACCCCAACAGACATACAGCCTCCAGCCATATACAGTATACGGCTGTATGTCTGTGTGCTGCCCCCACAGTGATCCGATCCGATCTGGCCCGGGGTCACAATCTACTGCTAAGGCCTATGGACCGTAACAGTAGGTACCGGGGCTGTAGGAGCGTTGACCGGAACACTGAAAATAGCGCGGCCGGTCACTCACCAGGCCCCGGACGGCGTGCGTCCTCCTGCGCTCCTCCTGCGCTCCTTTGCCGACATCACTGATGTCCCGTGCGTACAACCATAGAGGCGGAGGATTGCAGGAAGATGCGTGATGGCCATGGAACGGTGAGTGACCGGCGGACATCCTTATGTCCGGAAAAGATTTTTCGGGACACAGGGATGTCCGGGATAGGAAAATCGATGATTATCTGTCCAGGCCATCTCCTCTGTGCGTCTGCAGGCGGGGGCCGGCCAGAGCAGGTAAAAACTAATTACTGTATACTAAAAACCAGCGTGCCTCCAGCTGTTGTGAAAATACAACTCCCAGCATGCCCGGATTTCCACTTTTTTAATTATACATTTTATAGTTATTCTATAAAGTATTATAAACTTTATATATATAAATACATTTAAAAAAATGATAGTGAATATTAGATGTTAATGTATAATTATATAACTTACCGGGGTTTCTTCTCTTGCGGGAGTAGTTGAGGAAATAGTTGTTTCTTCCTCACTATCCTCAGTGTCAGTACCAGAATGAGGATTGTAGTCCTAAATATATATATATATATATATATACAGTGACCCCCCGACCTACGATGGCCCCGACATATGATCAGATCGACATACGATGGCCTCTCAGAGGCCATCGCATGTCGACGTCAGCATCGACATACGATGCTTTTTTATGTCGGGGCCATCGCATTAAGTGCTATCCGGCAGCACCAAATGCTTAAGCTGCTGCCGGATAGCAGCTTAATGTTCCCCGTGTGGTGCGGTGAGTATTACTTACCCCTCCACGATGCTCCGGGGTGCCCTCCGGATCCAGCGCTGGTCTTCAGGTGTCTTCTCGGCGCTCCCCGATGACGTCAATACGCTGCTGCGCACGTCATCCAATAGGAATGGCGTACGCAGCGGCGGAATGACGTCGCTACACAGGCCCAGTAATGCCTTGCGGAAGACAGAAGAGGACCGGAGAAGACAGCAGAGGACCGGAGAAGACAGCGGAGGACCGGAGAAGACAGCGGAGGACCGGAGAAGACAGCGGAGGACCGGAGAAGACAGCGGAGGACCGGAGAAGACAGCAGAGGACCGGAGAAGACAGCAGAGGACCGGAGAAGACAGCAGAGGACCGGAGAAGACAGCGGAGGACCGGAGAAGACAGCAGAGGACCGGAGAAGACAGCGGAGGACCGGAGAAGACAGCAGAGGACCGGAGAAGACAGAAGAGGACCGGAGAAGACAGCGGAGGACCGGAGAAGACAGCAGAGGACCGGAGAAGACAGCAGAGGACCGGAGAAGACAGCGTAGGACCGGAGAAGACAGCGGAGGACCGGAGAAGACAGCGGAGGACCGGAGAAGACAGCGGAGGACCGGAGAAGACAGCAGAGGACCGGAGAAGACAGAAGAGGACCGGAGAAGACAGCAGAGGACCGGAGAAGACAGCGGAGGACCGGAGAAGACAGCAGAGGACCGGAGAAGACAGCGGAGGACCGGAGAAGACAGCGGAGGACCGGAGAAGACAGCGGAGGACCGGAGAAGACAGCAGAGGACCGGAGAAGACAGAAGAGGACCGGAGAAGACAGCAGAGGACCGGAGAAGACAGCGGAGGACCGGAGAAGACAGCAGAGGACCGGAGAAGACAGCGGAGGACCGGAGAAGACAGCAGAGGACCGGAGAAGACAGAAGAGGACCGGAGAAGACAGCGGAGGACCGGAGAAGACAGCAGAGGACCGGAGAAGACAGCAGAGGACCGGAGAAGACAGCGGAGGACCGGAGAAGACCAGGAGAGCCCAGCGGAGGCCCGGGGTCACCATCGGGAGCGGCGGGGAAACCATCTGAGCAGCGGGGACAGGTGAGTACAGCTTCCTATACTTTACATTGCACGAATCCCTCAACATACGATGGATTCGACAAATGATGGCTCGTTTGGAACGAATTACCATCGTATGTTGAGGGACCACTGTGTGTATATATATATATATATATATATGTGTATGTTATTACGTTACAATTCAAGCAATATTTTTTTTTATTTTTTGTAATTTTTTTAATCTAATTATAGAGTATTACCTCATCTGAAGAATCGCTGACATGGTAGAATTCTTCTCTTTGCAATTCTTGTTTATCAGAAACCTTTTTTTTAGAATAAATTATTAGACATAATAAATAAAATATAGTAAATTTGTTATATATCAATTATTATTATATTTTTATAGAATTATGTAGTGTGATGTTACTTGATGTTATAAGGTTATAGGACAGAATCATGTACCGTACTATTTTCTTACTGGGCACCCGGCAACCAGCTGGACTTAATTTAAGACATGATCTTATTCTTACGTATTGATATGCCCTTTCTTCTCTTTTTTTACGCTGTGCGTCCATGACATGGGACTCCGACACCAATTGCAGCATTGTTTAGCATAGTCATTATATTGTTGCATTGGGTCTAATAATCTGGGGTTCTATGCCATGGATGCACGAGGTGGACCACGGTATATGGAGATAACATTTTACAAGTCACTTTCAATACCAGATTATCTATCCATTTATGTTGTAACTAGTTTTGAAAAGATACTATTACCATGTCTACTTCTTTGCCTTCATATATGTAAATTTTATAAATATTTGTAATCCAGTTCCATGTTTTACTTCTATCTGCTGAGGCAGTCACATGACTAATTGTTATACTATAAATAGTTTTACCTTTGGGTTTGTTTTATGCCATGACTAAGGGTCTTGTTACCTGAAACGCGTAGGCTTACGCTCTGTCCTGTTCACGTATCTGTTTTTATGCCAATAAACACTATTGCAACGGACATCGAGTGCTGGACGTTCTCTCCTGTACTATAATAAAACATATTTATTTCTCCATGATATTCATCCCCAACATGATATGGAAGGTGTAGATCTACTATAGAATCCGCTTTCTCAGCATGTGATATTATTATCAAACATATTGGGGAGATTTATCAGAGCCTGTGCAGAGGAAGAGTTGCCCAGTTGCCCATAGCAACCAATCAGATCGCTTCTTTCATTGTTACCAAGGCCTCTGCAAAATGAAAGAAGTGATCTGATTGGTTGCTATGGGCAACTCTTCCTCTGCACGTGTTGATAAATCTCCCCCATTGTGTTATTTATGAAGCATTTTTCTCTGCTTTTCTTGGATAAATTTGTCTCAACAATTTTACGTACTTTGATGTTCCTGTGTTTTTGTTTGTTGCTGTGGTAGACGGGTTTTTGGTAGATTTTTTTGTAGTGGTCATGGATTTCTGAAAATGATACTTTTTATAAAGTCACATACACAACCCAACAAAATGGGCGCTAACCCCCACCAAATAAAAGAGCACTTACAACTAACTGTGGACAGTAAGTCGCATAATTGTCGCCAAAAAAGTCACGAAAAAACACCAAAGTGGAGAACTGATGTAATGTGATCAGCGACAGATTTATCACACGCCCTGCACCAGGCCATAAATTAAATGCAGGTACACAGTTCCCACCACATGAATGAATGGAGTAAAAAGACGTTCACCTACTCCACTTTCCTGCCCAAGAACGGCCATCCCTAAACAATGCTGTGAGAAATGCAGATGGATGCGGCGTACGTGAGAAATTGCCGCTTCATAAACGGAGGGTGAAGTTTGGTCATTGCCATGGACTGTATATATATATATATGTTCTATTATATAGTGTTTTACTCTTTATATATTGAAGTGTAGTGTTTGTCGGCTTCATTGATATGGACGTTACGTCAATGAGACTTTCCCGCTTTGATATTGCGCCGCATTGATAAATTAGCAATAGGTCAATATCCAAACTTGTAAATCAATGTGATGCTAAATAATGTATCCTGTATATTTATGTGGGGGGATGGGAGCACATCTATACATTATCTGTACTCAGAGATATCACTGTTATCTGTGGTGTTACATAGGACTGCAGGTCACATCTATACATTATCTGTACTCAGAGATATCACTGTTATCTGTGGTGTTACATAGGACTGCAGGTCACATCTATACATTATCTGTACTCAGAGTTATCACTGTGTTATCTGTGGTGTTACATAGGACTGCAGGTCACATCTATACATTATCTGTACTCAGAGATATCACTGTTATCTGTGGTGTTACATAGGACTGCAGGTCACATCTATACATTATCTGTACTCAGAGTTATCACTGTGTTATCTGTGGTGTTACATAGGACTGCAGGTCACATCTATACATTATCTGTACTCAGAGAGTTATCACTGTTATCTGTGGTGTTGCATAGGACTGCAGGTCACATCTATACATTATCTGTACTCAGAGATATCACTGTGTTATCTGTGGTGTTACATAGGACTGCAGGTTACATCTATACATTATCTGTACTCAGAGAGTTATCACTGTTATCTGTGGTGTTACATAGGACTGCAGGTCACATCTATACATTATCTGTACTCAGAGATATCACTGTGTTATCTGTGGTGTTACATAGGACTGCAGGTCACATCTACTACATTATCTGTACTCAGAGAGTTATCACTGTTATCTGTGGTGTTACATAGGACTGCAGGTCACATCTATACATTATCTGTACTCAGAGATATCACTGTGTTATCTGTGGTGTTACATAGGACTGCAGGTCACATCTATACATTATCTGTACTCAGAGATATCACTGTTATCTGTGGTGTTACATAGGACTGCAGGTCACATCTATACATTATCTGTACTCAGAGAGTTATCACTGTGTTATCTGTGGTGTTACATAGGACTGCAGGTCACATCTATACATTATCTGTACTCAGAGAGTTATCACTGTGTTATCTGTGGTGTTACATAGGACTGCAGGTCACATCTATACATTATCTGTACTCAGAGAGTTATCACTGTGTTATCTGTGGTGTTACATAGGACTGCAGGTCACATCTATACATTATCTATACTCAGAGATATCACCGTGTTATCTGTGGTGTTACATAGGACTGCAGGTCACATCTATACATTATCTCTACTCAGAGATATCACTGTGTTATCTGTGGTGTTACATAGGACTGCAGGTCACATCTATACATTATCTGTACTCAGAGAGTTATCACTGTGTTATCTGTGGTGTTACATAGGACTGCAGGTCACATCTATACATTATCTGTACTCAGAGAGTTATCACTGTTATCTGTGGTGTTACATAGGACTGCAGGTCACATCTATACATTATCTGTACTCTGAGAGTTATCACTGTGTTATCTGTGGTGTTACATAGGACTGCAGGTCACATCTATACATTATCTGTACTCAGAGAGTTATCACTGTGTTATCTGTGGTGTTACATAGGACTGCAGGTCCCATCTACTACATTATCTGTACTCAGAGAGTTATCACTGTTATCTGTGGTGTTACATAGGACTGCAGGTCACATCTATACATTATCTGTACTCAGAGATATCACTGTGTTATCTGTGGTGTTACATAGGACTGCAGGTCACATCTATACATTATCTGTACTCAGAGAGTTATCACTGTTATCTGTGGTGTTACATAGGACTGCAGGTCACATCTATACATTATCTGTACTCAGAGATATCACTGTGTTATCTGTGGTGTTACATAGGACTGCAGGTCACATCTATACATTATCTGTACTCAGAGAGATATCACTGTTATCTGTGGTGTTACATAGGACTGCAGGTCACATCTATACATTATCTGTACTCAGAGATATCACTGTTATCTGTGGTGTTACATAGGACTGCAGGTCACATCTATACATTATCTGTACTCAGAGAGTTATCACTGTGTTATCTGTGGTGTTACATAGGACTGCAGGTCACATCTATACATTATCTGTACTCAGAGATATCACTGTGTTATCTGTGGTGTTACATAGGACTGCAGGTCACATCTATACATTATCTGTACTCAGAGAGTTATCACTGTTATCTGTGGTGTTACATAGGACTGCAGGTCACATCTATACATTATCTGTACTCAGAGATATCACTGTGTTATCTGTGGTGTTACATAGGACTGCAGGTCACATCTATACATTATCTGTACTCAGAGATATCACTGTTATCTGTGGTGTTACATAGGACTGCAGGTCACATCTATACATTATCTGTACTCAGAGAGTTATCACTGTGTTATCTGTGGTGTTACATAGGATTGCAGGTCACATCTATACATTATCTGTACTCAGAGAGTTATCACTGTGTTATCTGTGGTGTTACATAGGACTGCAGGTCACATCTATACATTATCTGTACTCAGAGAGTTATCACTGTGTTATCTGTGGTGTTACATAGGACTGCAGGTCACATCTATACATTATCTATACTCAGAGATATCACTGTGTTATCTGTGGTGTTACATAGGACTGCAGGTCACATCTATACATTATCTGTACTCAGAGATATCACTGTTATCTGTGGTGTTACATAGGACTGCAGGTCACATCTATACATTATCTGTACTCAGAGAGTTATCACTGTGTTATCTGTGGTGTTACATAGGACTGCAGGTCACATCTATACATTATCTGTACTCAGAGAGTTATCACTGTGTTATCTGTGGTGTTACATAGGACTGCAGGTCACATCTATACATTATCTGTACTCAGAGAGTTATCACTGTGTTATCTGTGGTGTTACATAGGACTGCAGGTCACATCTATACATTATCTATACTCAGAGATATCACCGTGTTATCTGTGGTGTTACATAGGACTGCAGGTCACATCTATACATTATCTGTACTCAGAGAGTTATCACTGTGTTATCTGTGGTGTTACATAGGACTGCAGGTCACATCTATACATTATCTGTACTCAGAGAGTTATCACTGTTATCTGTGGTGTTACATAGGACTGCAGGTCACATCTATACATTATCTGTACTCTGAGAGTTATCACTGTGTTATCTGTGGTGTTACATAGGACTGCAGGTCACATCTATACATTATCTGTACTCAGAGAGTTATCACTGTGTTATCTGTGGTGTTACATAGGACTGCAGGTCACATCTATACATTATCTGTACTCAGAGAGTTATCACTGTGTTATCTGTGGTGTTACATAGGACTGCAGGTCCCATCTACTACATTATCTGTACTCAGAGAGTTATCACTGTTATCTGTGGTGTTACATAGGACTGCAGGTCACATCTATACATTATCTGTACTCAGAGATATCACTGTGTTATCTGTGGTGTTACATAGGACTGCAGGTCACATCTATACATTATCTGTACTCAGAGAGTTATCACTGTTATCTGTGGTGTTACATAGGACTGCAGGTCACATCTATACATTATCTGTACTCAGAGATATCACTGTGTTATCTGTGGTGTTACATAGGACTGCAGGTCACATCTATACATTATCTGTACTCAGAGAGATATCACTGTTATCTGTGGTGTTACATAGGACTGCAGGTCACATCTATACATTATCTGTACTCAGAGATATCACTGTTATCTGTGGTGTTACATAGGACTGCAGGTCACATCTATACATCATCTGTACTCAGAGAGTTATCACTGTTATCTGTGGTGTTACATAGGACTGCAGGTCACATCTATACATTATCTGTACTCAGAGAGATATCACTGTGTTATCTGTGGTGTTACATAGGACTGCAGGTCACATCTATACATTATCTGTACTCAGAGATATCACTGTGTTATCTGTGGTGTTACATAGGACTGCAGGTCACATCTATACATTATCTGTACTCAGAGATATCACTGTGTTATCTGTGGTGTTACATAGGACTGCAGGTCACATCTATACATTATCTGTACTCAGAGAGTTATCACTGTTATCTGTGGTGTTACATAGGACTGCAGGTCACATCTATACATTATCTGTACTCAGAGATATCACTGTGTTATCTGTGGTGTTACATAGGACTGCAGGTCACATCTATACATTATCTGTACTCAGAGATATCACTGTTATCTGTGGTGTTACATAGGACTGCAGGTCACATCTATACATTATCTGTACTCAGAGATATCACTGTGTTATCTGTGGTGTTACATAGGACTGCAGGTCACATCTATACATTATCTGTACTCAGAGAGTTATCACTGTTATCTGTGGTGTTACATAGGACTGCAGGTCACATCTATACATTATCTGTACTCAGAGAGTTATCACTGTGTTATCTGTGGTGTTACATAGGACTGCAGGTCACATCTATACATTATCTATACTCAGAGATATCACTGTTATCTGTGGTGTTACATAGGACTGCAGGTCACATCTATACATTATCTGTACTCAGAGATATCACTGTTATCTGTGGTGTTACATAGGACTGCAGGTCACATCTATACATTATCTGTACTCAGAGATATCACTGTGTTATCTGTGGTGTTACATAGGACTGCAGGTCACATCTATACATTATCTGTACTCAGAGAGTTATCACTGTTATCTGTGGTGTTACATAGGACTGCAGGTCACATCTATACATTATCTGTACTCAGAGATATCACTGTGTTATCTGTGGTGTTACATAGGACTGCAGGTCACATCTATACATTATCTGTACTCAGAGATATCACTGTTATCTGTGGTGTTACATAGGACTGCAGGTCACATCTATACATTATCTGTACTCAGAGAGTTATCACTGTGTTATCTGTGGTGTTACATAGGACTGCAGGTCACATCTATACATTATCTGTACTCAGAGAGTTATCACTGTGTTATCTGTGGTGTTACATAGGACTGCAGGTCACATCTATACATTATCTGTACTCTGAGAGTTATCACTGTGTTATCTGTGGTGTTACATAGGACTGCAGGTCACATCTATACATTATCTGTACTCAGAGAGTTATCACTGTGTTATCTGTGGTATTACATAGGACTGCAGGTCACATCTATACATTATCTGTACTCAGAGAGTTATCACTGTGTTATCTGTGGTGTTACATAGGACTGCAGGTCACATCTATACATTATCTGTACTCAGAGATATCACTGTGTTATCTGTGGTGTTACATAGGACTGCAGGTCACATCTATACATTATCTGTACTCAGAGATATCACTGTTATCTGTGGTGTTACATAGGACTGCAGGTCCCATCTACTACATTATCTGTACTCAGAGAGTTATCACTGTTATCTGTGGTGTTACATAGGACTGCAGGTCACATCTATACATTATCTGTACTCAGAGATATCACTGTGTTATCTGTGGTGTTACATAGGACTGCAGGTCACATCTATACATTATCTGTACTCAGAGAGTTATCACTGTTATCTGTGGTGTTACATAGGACTGCAGGTCACATCTATACATTATCTGTACTCAGAGATATCACTGTGTTATCTGTGGTGTTACATAGGACTGCAGGTCACATCTATACATTATCTGTACTCAGAGAGATATCACTGTTATCTGTGGTGTTACATAGGACTGCAGGTCACATCTATACATTATCTGTACTCAGAGATATCACTGTTATCTGTGGTGTTACATAGGACTGCAGGTCACATCTATACATTATCTGTACTCAGAGAGTTATCACTGTGTTATCTGTGGTGTTACATAGGACTGCAGGTCACATCTATACATTATCTGTACTCAGAGATATCACTGTGTTATCTGTGGTGTTACATAGGACTGCAGGTCACATCTATACATTATCTGTACTCAGAGAGTTATCACTGTTATCTGTGGTGTTACATAGGACTGCAGGTCACATCTATACATTATCTGTACTCAGAGATATCACTGTGTTATCTGTGGTGTTACATAGGACTGCAGGTCACATCTATACATTATCTGTACTCAGAGATATCACTGTTATCTGTGGTGTTACATAGGACTGCAGGTCACATCTATACATTATCTGTACTCAGAGAGTTATCACTGTGTTATCTGTGGTGTTACATAGGATTGCAGGTCACATCTATACATTATCTGTACTCAGAGAGATATCACTGTTATCTGTGGTGTTACATAGGACTGCAGGTCACATCTATACATTATCTGTACTCAGAGAGTTATCACTGTGTTATCTGTGGTGTTACATAGGACTGCAGGTCACATCTATACATTATCTGTACTCAGAGAGTTATCACTGTGTTATCTGTGGTGTTACATAGGACTGCAGGTCACATCTATACATTATCTGTACTCAGAGAGTTATCACTGTGTTATCTGTGGTGTTACATAGGACTGCAGGTCACATCTACTACATTATCTGTACTCAGAGAGTTATCACTGTTATCTGTGGTATTACATAGGACTGCAGGTCACATCTATACATTATCTATACTCAGAGATATCACTGTGTTATCTGTGGTGTTACATAGGACTGCAGGTCACATCTACTACATTATCTGTACTCAGAGAGTTATCACTGTGTTATCTGTGGTGTTACATAGGACTGCAGGTCACATCTATACATTATCTGTACTCAGAGATATCACTGTTATCTGTGGTGTTACATAGGACTGCAGGTCACATCTATACATTATCTGTACTCAGAGAGTTATTACTATGTTATCTGTGGTGTTACATAGGACTGCAGGTCACATCTATACATTATCTATACTCAGAGATATCACTGTTATCTGTGGTGTTACATAGGACTGCAGGTCACATCTATACATTATCTGTACTCAGAGAGTTATCACTGTGTTATCTGTGGTGTTACATAGGACTGCAGGTCACATCTATACATTATCTATACTCAGAGATATCACTGTTATCTGTGGTGTTACATAGGACTGCAGGTCACATCTATACATTATCTGTACTCAGAGATATCACTGTTATCTGTGGTGTTACATAGGACTGCAGGTCACATCTATACATTATCTGTACTCAGAGAGTTATCACTGTGTTATCTGTGGTGTTACATAGGACTGCAGGTCACATCTATACATTATCTGTACTCAGAGAGTTATCACTGTGTTATCTGTGGTATTACATAGGACTGCAGGTCACATCTATACATTATCTGTACTCAGAGAGTTATCACTGTGTTATCTGTGGTGTTACATAGGACTGCAGGTCACATCTATACATTATCTACTCAGAGAGTTATCACTGTTATCTGTGGTGTTACATAGGACTGCAGGTCACATCTATACATTATCTGTACTCTGAGAGTTATCACTGTGTTATCTGTGGTGTTACATAGGACTGCAGGTCACATCTATACATTATCTGTACTCAGAGAGTTATCACTGTGTTATCTGTGGTGTTACATAGGACTGCAGGTCACATCTATACATTATCTGTACTCAGAGATATCACTGTTATCTGTGGTGTTACATAGGACTGCAGGTCACATCTACATTATCTGTACTCAGAGAGTTATCACTGTTATCTGTGGTGTTACATAGGACTGCAGGTCACATCTATACATTATCTGTACTCAGAGAGTTATCACTGTGTTATCTGTAGTATTACATAGGACTGCAGGTCACATCTATACATTATCTGTACTCAGAGAGATATCACTGTGTTATCTGTGGTGTTACATAGGACTGCAGGTCACATCTATACATTATCTGTACTCAGAGATATCACTGTGTTATCTGTGGTGTTACATAGGACTGCATGTCACATCTATACATTATCTGTACTCAGAGTGTTATCACTGTGTTATCTGTGGTGTTACATAGGACTGCAGGTCACATCTACTACATTATCTGTACTCAGAGAGTTATCACTGTGTTATCTGTGGTGTTACATAGGACTGCAGGTCACATCTATACATTATCTGTACTCAGAGATATCACTGTTATCTGTGGTGTTACATAGGACTGCAGGTCACATCTATACATTATCTGTACTCAGAGAGTTATTACTATGTTATCTGTGGTGTTACATAGGACTGCAGGTCACATCTATACATTATCTATACTCAGAGATATCACTGTTATCTGTGGTGTTACATAGGACTGCAGGTCACATCTATACATTATCTGTACTCAGAGTTATCACTGTGTTATCTGTGGTGTTACATAGGACTGCAGGTCACATCTATACATTATCTGTACTCAGAGATATCACTGTGTTATCTGTGGTGTTACATAGGACTGCAGGTCACATCTATACATTATCTGTACTCAGAGATATCACTGTGTTATCTGTGGTGTTACATAGGACTGCAGGTCACATCTATACATTATCTGTACTCAGAGAGTTATCACTGTTATCTGTGGTGTTACATAGGACTGCAGGTCACATCTATACATTATCTGTACTCAGAGAGTTATCACTGTTATCTGTGGTGTTACATAGGACTGCAGGTCACATCTATACATTATCTGTACTCAGAGAGTTATCACTGTTATCTGTGGTGTTACATAGGACTGCAGGTCACATCTATACATTATCAGTACTCAGAGAGTTATCACTGTTATCTGTGGTGTTACATAGGACTGCAGGTCACATCTATACATTATCTGTACTCAGAGAGTTATCACTGTTATCTGTGGTGTTACATAGGACTGCAGGTCACATCTATACATTATCTGTACTCAGAGAGTTATCGCTGTTATCTGTGGTGTTACATAGGACTGCAGGTCACATCTATACATTATCTGTGCTCAGAGAGATATCACTGTGTTATATGTGGTGTTACATAGGACTGCAGGTCACATCTATACATTATCTGTACTCAGAGAGTTATCACTGTTATCTGTGGTGTTACATAGGACTGCAGGTCACATCTATACATTATCTGTACTCAGAGAGTTATCACTGTGTTAACTGTGGTGTTACATAGGACTGCAGGTCACATCTATACATTATCTGTACTCAGAGAGTTATCACTGTGTTAACTGTGGTGTTACATAGGACTGCAGGTCACATCTATACATTATCTGTACTCAGAGAGTTATCACTGTTATCTGTGGTGTTACATAGGACTGCAGGTCACATCTATACATTATCTGTACTCAGAGACATCACTGTTATCTGTGGTGTTACATAGGACTGCAGGTCACATCTATACATTATCTGTACTCAGAGATATCACTGTGTTATCTGTGGTGTTACATAGGACTGCAGGTCACATCTATACATTATCTGTACTCAGAGAGTTATCACTGTGTTATATGTGGTGTTACATAGGACTGCAGGTCACATCTACTACATTATCTGTACTCAGAGAGTTATCACTGTTATCTGTGGTGTTACATAGGACTGCAGGTCACATCTATACATTATATGTACTCAGAGTTATCACTGTGTTATCTGTGGTGTTACATAGGACTGCAGGTCACATCTACTACATTATCTGTACTCAGAGATATCACTGTTATCTGTGGTGTTACATAGGACTGCAGGTCACATCTATACATTACCTGTACTCAGAGAGATATCACTGTTATCTGTGGTGTTACATAGGACTGCAGGTCACATCTATACATTATCTGTACTCAGAGAGTTATCACTGTGTTATCTTTGGTGTTACATAGGACTGCAGGTCACATCTACTACATTATCTGTACTCAGAGAGTTTTCACTGTGTTATCTGTGGTGTTACATAGGACTGCAGGTCACATCTATACATTATCTCTACTCAGAGATATCACTGTTATCTGTGGTGTTACATAGGACTGCAGGTCACATCTATACATTATCTGTACTCAGAGAGTTATCACTGTGTTATCTGTGGTGTTACATAGGACTGCAGGTCACATCTATACATTATCTGTACTCAGAGAGTTATCACTGTGTTATCTGTGGTGTTACATAGGACTGCAGGTCACATCTATACATTATCTGTACTCAGAGAGTTATCACTGTTATCTGTGGTGTTACATAGGACTGCAGGTCACATCTATACATTATCTGTACTCAGAGAGTTATCACTGTTATCTGTGGTGTTACATAGGACTGCAGGACACATCTATACATTATCTGTACTCAGAGAGTTTTCACTGTTATCTGTGGTGTTACATAGGACTGCAGGTCACATCTATACATTATCTGTACTCAGAGTTATCACTGTTATCTGTGGTGTTACATAGGACTGCAGGTCACATCTATACATTATCTGTACTCAGAGAGTTATCACTGTGTTATCTGTGGTGTTACATAGGACTGCAGGTCACATCTATACATTATCTGTACTCAGAGAGTTATCACTGTGTTATCTGTGGTGTTACATAGGACTGCAGGTCACATCTATACATTATCTGTACTCAGAGAGTTATCCCTGTGTTATCTGTGGTGTTACATAGGACTGCAGGTCACATCTATACATTATCTGTACTCAGAGAGTTATCACTGTGTTATCTGTGGTGTTACATAGGACTGCAGGTCACATCTATACATTATCTGTACTCAGAGAGTTATCACTGTTATCTGTGGTGTTGCATAGGACTGCAGGTCACATCTATACATTATCTGTACTCCTAGTTATCACTGTGTTATCTGTGGTGTTACATAGGACTGCAGGTCACATCTATACATTATCTGTACTCAGAGAGTTATCACTGTGTTATCTGTGGTGTTACATAGGACTGCAGGTCACATCTATACATTATCTGTACTCAGAGAGTTATCACTGTGTTATCTGTGGTGTTACATAGGACTGCAGGTCACATCTATACATTATCTGTACTCAGAGAGTTATCACTGTGTTATCTGTGGTGTTACATAGGACTGCAGGTCACATCTATACATTATCTGTACTCAGAGATATCACTGTTATCTGTGGTGTTACATAGGACTGCAGGTCACATCTATACATTATCTGTACTCAGAGTTATCACTGTTATCTGTGGTGTTACATAGGACTGCAGGTCACATCTATACATTATCTGTACTCAGAGAGTTATCACTGTTATCTGTGGTGTTACATAGGACTGCAGGTCACATCTATACATTATCTGTACTCAGAGAGATATCACTGTTATCTGTGGTGTTACATAGGACTGCAGGTCACATCTATACATTATCTGTACTCAGAGATATCACTGTTATCTGTGGTGTTACATAGGACTGCAGGTCACATCTATACATTATCTGTACTCAGAGAGTTATCACTGTGTTATCTGTGGTGTTACATAGGACTGCAGGTCACATCTATACATTATCTGTACTCAGAGATATCACTGTGTTATCTGTGGTGTTACATAGGACTGCAGGTCACATCTATACATTATCTGTACTCAGAGAGTTATCACTGTTATCTGTGGTGTTACATAGGACTGCAGGTCACATCTATACATTATCTGTACTCAGAGATATCACTGTGTTATCTGTGGTGTTACATAGGACTGCAGGTCACATCTATACATTATCTGTACTCAGAGATATCACTGTTATCTGTGGTGTTACATAGGACTGCAGGTCACATCTATACATTATCTGTACTCAGAGAGTTATCACTGTGTTATCTGTGGTGTTACATAGGACTGCAGGTCACATCTATACATTATCTGTACTCAGAGAGTTATCACTGTGTTATCTGTGGTGTTACATAGGACTGCAGGTCACATCTATACATTATCTGTACTCAGAGAGTTATCACTGTGTTATCTGTGGTGTTACATAGGACTGCAGGTCACATCTATACATTATCTATACTCAGAGATATCACCGTGTTATCTGTGGTGTTACATAGGACTGCAGGTCACATCTATACATTATCTCTACTCAGAGATATCACTGTGTTATCTGTGGTGTTACATAGGACTGCAGGTCACATCTATACATTATCTGTACTCAGAGAGTTATCACTGTGTTATCTGTGGTGTTACATAGGACTGCAGGTCACATCTATACATTATCTGTACTCAGAGAGTTATCACTGTTATCTGTGGTGTTACATAGGACTGCAGGTCACATCTATACATTATCTGTACTCTGAGAGTTATCACTGTGTTATCTGTGGTGTTACATAGGACTGCAGGTCACATCTATACATTATCTGTACTCAGAGAGTTATCACTGTGTTATCTGTGGTGTTACATAGGACTGCAGGTCACATCTACTACATTATCTGTACTCAGAGAGTTATCACTGTTATCTGTGGTGTTACATAGGACTGCAGGTCACATCTATACATTATCTGTACTCAGAGAGATATCACTGTTATCTGTGGTGTTACATAGGACTGCAGGTCACATCTATACATTATCTGTACTCAGAGATATCACTGTTATCTGTGGTGTTACATAGGACTGCAGGTCACATCTATACATTATCTGTACTCAGAGAGTTATCACTGTGTTATCTGTGGTGTTACATAGGACTGCAGGTCACATCTATACATTATCTGTACTCAGAGATATCACTGTGTTATCTGTGGTGTTACATAGGACTGCAGGTCACATCTATACATTATCTGTACTCAGAGATATCACTGTGTTATCTGTGGTGTTACATAGGACTGCAGGTCACATCTATACATTATCTGTACTCAGAGAGTTATCACTGTTATCTGTGGTGTTACATAGGACTGCAGGTCACATCTATACATTATCTGTACTCTGAGAGTTATCACTGTGTTATCTGTGGTGTTACATAGGACTGCAGGTCACATCTATACATTATCTGTACTCAGAGAGTTATCACTGTGTTATCTGTGGTGTTACATAGGACTGCAGGTCACATCTACTACATTATCTGTACTCAGAGAGTTATCACTGTTATCTGTGGTGTTACATAGGACTGCAGGTCACATCTATACATTATCTGTACTCAGAGAGATATCACTGTTATCTGTGGTGTTACATAGGACTGCAGGTCACATCTATACATTATCTGTACTCAGAGATATCACTGTTATCTGTGGTGTTACATAGGACTGCAGGTCACATCTATACATTATCTGTACTCAGAGAGTTATCACTGTGTTATCTGTGGTGTTACATAGGACTGCAGGTCACATCTATACATTATCTGTACTCAGAGATATCACTGTGTTATCTGTGGTGTTACATAGGACTGCAGGTCACATCTATACATTATCTGTACTCAGAGATATCACTGTTATCTGTGGTGTTACATAGGACTGCAGGTCACATCTATACATTATCTGTACTCAGAGTTATCACTGTTATCTGTGGTGTTACATAGGACTGCAGGTCACATCTATACATTATCTGTACTCAGAGAGTTATCACTGTTATCTGTGGTGTTACATAGGACTGCAGGTCACATCTATACATTATCTGTACTCATAGTTATCACTGTTATCTGTGGTGTTACATAGGACTGCAGGTCACATCTATACATTATCAGTACTCAGAGAGTTATCACTGTTATCTGTGGTGTTACATAGGACTGCAGGTCACATCTATACATTATCTGTACTCAGAGAGTTATCACTGTTATCTGTGGTGTTACATAGGACTGCAGGTCACATCTATACATTATCAGTACTCAGAGAGTTATCACTGTTATCTGTGGTGTTACATAGGACTGCAGGTCACATCTATACATTATCTGTACTCAGAGAGTTATCACTGTTATCTGTGGTGTTACATAGGACTGCAGGTCACATCTATACATTATCAGTACTCAGAGAGTTATCACTGTTATCTGTGGTGTTACATAGGACTGCAGGTCACATCTATACATTATCTGTACTCAGAGAGTTATCACTGTTATCTGTGGTGTTACATAGGACTGCAGGTCACATCTATACATTATCTGTGCTCAGAGAGATATCACTGTGTTATATGTGGTGTTACATAGGACTGCAGGTCACATCTATACATTATCTGTACTCAGAGAGTTATCACTGTTATCTGTGGTGTTACATAGGACTGCAGGTCACATCTATACATTATCTGTACTCAGAGAGTTATCACTGTGTTAACTGTGGTGTTACATAGGACTGCAGGTCACATCTATACATTATCTGTACTCAGAGAGTTATCACTGTGTTAACTGTGGTGTTACATAGGACTGCAGGTCACATCTATACATTATCTGTACTCAGAGAGTTATCACTGTTATCTGTGGTGTTACATAGGACTGCAGGTCACATCTATACATTATCTGTACTCAGAGATATCACTGTTATCTGTGGTGTTACATAGGACTGCAGGTCACATCTATACATTATCTGTACTCAGAGATATCACTGTGTTATCTGTGGTGTTACATAGGACTGCAGGTCACATCTATACATTATCTGTACTCAGAGAGTTATCACTGTGTTATATGTGGTGTTACATAGGACTGCAGGTCACATCTACTACATTATCTGTACTCAGAGAGTTATCACTGTTATCTGTGGTGTTACATAGGACTGCAGGTCACATCTATACATTATCTGTACTCAGAGAGTTATCACTGTTATCTGTGGTGTTACATAGGACTGCAGGTCACATCTATACATTATATGTACTCAGAGATATCACTGTTATCTGTGGTGTTACATAGGACTGCAGGTCACATCTATACATTACCTGTACTCAGAGAGATATCACTGTTATATGTGGTGTTACATAGGACTGCAGGTCACATCTACTACATTATCTGTACTCAGAGAGTTATCACTGTGTTATCTGTGGTGTTACATAGGACTGCAGGTCACATCTATACATTATCTGTACTCAGAGAGTTATCACTGTGTTATCTTTGGTGTTACATAGGACTGCAGGTCACATCTATACATTATCTGTACTCAGAGAGTTATCACTGTTATCTGTGGTGTTACATAGGACTGCAGGACACATCTATACATTATCTGTACTCAGAGAGTTATCACTGTGTTATCTGTGGTGTTACATAGGACTGCAGGTCACATCTATACATTATCTGTACTCAGAGAGTTATCACTGTTATCTGTGGTGTTACATAGGACTGCAGGTCACATCTATACATTATCTGTACTCAGAGAGTTATCACTGTGTTATCTGTGGTGTTACATAGGACTGCAGGTCACATCTATACATTATCTGTACTCAGAGAGTTATCACTGTTATCTGTGGTGTTACATAGGACTGCAGGTCACATCTATACATTATCTGTACTCAGAGTTATCACTGTGTTATCTGTGGTGTTACATAGGACTGCAGGTCACATCTATACATTATCTGTACTCAGAGAGTTATCACTGTTATCTGTGGTGTTACATAGGACTGCAGGTCACATCTATACATTATCTGTACTCAGAGAGTTATCACTGTTATCTGTGGTGTTACATAGGACTGCAGGTCACATCTATACATTATCTGTACTCAGAGAGTTATCACTGTTATCTGTGGTGTTACATAGGACTGCAGGTCACATCTACTACATTATCTGTACTCAGAGAGATATCCCTGTGTTATCTGTGGTGTTACATAGGACTGCAGGTCACATCTATACATTATCTGTACTCAGAGAGTTATCACTGTGTTATCTGTGGTGTTACATAGGACTGCAGGTCACATCTATACATTATCTGTACTCAGAGATATCACTGTTATCTGTGGTGTTACATAGGACTGCAGGTCACATCTATACATTATCTGTACTCAGAGAGTTATCACTGTTATCTGTGGTGTTACATAGGACTGCAGGTCACATCTACTACATTATCTGTACTCAGAGAGTTATCACTGTGTTATCTGTGGTGTTACATAGGACTGCAGGTCACATCTATACATTATCTGTACTCAGAGAGTTATCACTGTGTTATCTGTGGTGTTACATAGGACTGCAGGTCACATCTATACATTATCTGTACTCAGAGAGTTATCACTGTGTTATCTGTGGTGTTACATAGGACTGCAGGTCACATCTATACATTATCTGTACTCAGAGATATCACTGTTATCTGTGGTGTTACATAGGACTGCAGGTCACATCTATACATTATCTGTACTCAGAGTTATCACTGTTATCTGTGGTGTTACATAGGACTGCAGGTCACATCTATACATTATCTGTACTCAGAGAGTTATCACTGTTATCTGTGGTGTTACATAGGACTGCAGTTCACATCTATACATTATCTGTACTCATAGTTATCACTGTGTTATCTGTGGTGTTACATAGGACTGCAGGTCACATCTATACATTATCTGTACTCATAGTTATCACTGTGTTATCTGTGGTGTTACATAGGACTGCAGGTCACATCTATACATTATCTGTACTCAGAGTTATCACTGTTATCTGTGGTGTTACATAGGACTGCAGGTCACATCTACTCCATCATATGTGTTTTGGCTGGAAGTATAGGTGTGTGACTGGTCGCGTGTGGGAGCTCTGGGGGATGGGGGGGGATGTTGTCGAGTTGGGGGGGGGGGGGGGGGGTGGTTGCGCCAAAATGGAGCTTCACTTGTGTAGGCAGAAATCCTTGCACCGGCCCTGGCTGTAGGCACACAGATAAACACTCATGTGCAATCATCAAGGTGCCTCCAGCTGTTGCAAAACTACAACTGCAAGCATGCCCGTCCAGCCAGCAGCTTTCAGGGCATGATGGGAGTTGTAGATTTGCAGCAGCTGGAGGTGCACTGTTTGAGAAAGTGTCATGTGTAATCAAGAGGGCGACTCCAGATGGTGCAAAACTACAACTCCCAGAACGCCGTGAAAGCTGATGGCTGTACTGACATGCTGGGAGTTGTAGTTTTGTCGCAGCTGGAGGCACCATGAAAATGATACATGAGTGTTTCTCAGTGTGCGTACAGCTAGATAGTTAATATGGTTGAAAAAAGACATATGTCCATCAAGTCCAACCAGGGGATTGAAGGGGATAAGGGGAAGGGAGGGGATTTTATATTTCTTCATAAGCATTAATGTTATTTTGTTCCAGGAATGTATCTAATCCTGTTTTAAAGCTGTCAATTGTTCCTGCTGTGACCAGTTCCTGAGGTAGACCGTTCCATAAATTCACAGTCCTCACGGTAAAGAAGGCGTGTCGCCCCTTTAGACTAAACCTTTTCTTCTCCAGACGGAGGGAGTGCCCCCTCGTCCTTTGGGGGGGGTTTAACCTGGAACAGTTTTTCTCCATATTTTTTGTATGGGCCATTTATATACTTATATACGTTTATCATATCCCCCCTTAAACGTCTCTTCTCAAGACTAAACAATTGTAACTCCTTTAATCGCTCCTCATAGCTAAGATGTTCCAGGCCCCATATTAGTTTAGTCACGCGTCTCTGCACCCTTTCCAACTCCGCAGTGTCCCTTTTATGGACAGGTGCCCAAAACTGAACAGCATATTCCAGGTGAGGCCGTACCAATGCTTTATAAAGGGGGAGTATTATGTCCCTGTCCCTCGAGTCCATGCCTCTTTTTATACATGACAATATCCTGCTGTTGAAGAACTACAACTCCCAGTATGCCCATACAGCTGTCAGGTCATGCTTGCTGTTGTAGTTTTTCAGCAGCTGGAGGCACACTGTTTGAGAAACACTCGTGTAATTATTAGGGTGGGTGCCTCCATCTAACGCAAAACTACAACTCCCAGCATGACCATACAGTCATCAGCTTTCAGGGCATGCTGGGAGTTGTAGTTTTGCAGCAGCTGTAGGCACCCTGATTACACATGAGTGTTTCTCAAACAGTGTGCCTCCAGCTGCTGAAAAACTACAACAGCAAGCATGACCTGACAGCTGTATGGGCATACTGGGAGTTGTAGTTTTTCAACAGCTGTAGGCACATTTATTTTAGAAATACTGATGAATAATCATCAGGGTGCCTCCAGCTGTTGCAAAACTACTACTACAAGCATGCCCTGACAGCTAACAGCTGTCTGTGCATGCTGGTAGTTGTAGTTTAGAAACAGCTGTAGGCACCCTGATGATTATTCATCAGTATTTCTATAATAAATGTGCCTACAGCTGATTCTAAACTATTTCGGGGCATAATTTAGATCATTGGGGGGGTTTCTAAAGTTTTTCATTGTATTGGTAATTATTTATAATATCTACCATTATTGTAATCGGTCCCGGGTCTCGGCTGTAATATCGTGCACTGCAGGCCGGCGATGCTCCTCTACTCCTCCTCCCTGGATAGCACATGCACAGGTAAACAGGGAGGAGGAGCCCCGGAGCTGCCTGCCGTGCTATTGGCAGATCATCTATGCGCGCTCCCCACAGGAGCGCTGCATAGACGATGTGAGGGCGGAAGTAAGCACCCAGCAAGGTGTCAGTGACGTCGCGCCTGTTGGGAAGCGCTGCTTCCTGCCCTGCTTTATAGAGCAGATATACAAGCACTAAATCTGCTCTATTAAAGCGATTACATTTTTTTTTAAGCCAGGTCGGGGGTTAGTGCCAGATTACTACTAGGTAGGGACAGATTAGATTATATAGTACTTGGTGGGAGCTACACTTTAAGCACTATTTAGAAATGAAGATAAAAGAGAAGACAAGTAATAAAAAGGGAATGGGAAAGCTGCCGCCGAACGAACCGCCTCATGTCAGCACAATCACATAAGACAGGAACATATCTAGGAACCAACATTCACCATATGTGGATCAGATAAACCTCGCACTGACTCTGGGGAGTCAGGGGGGAGGAACACCAGGCGCCCCACACACCCTCAAATTTAGCATTTCCTGTTTTTATACAACACCTTAGAGAACGGAATAATAGAATTTACCAGCTTCTTCCATTTAGTACAGGTGGGGGGGTCTAGGATCCATCCACCATAATGCTATCCCTTTACTAGCCAGGAACAGGGCTTCTCCAAGAAAAGTACATAATGGGGCCCCACCTCCTCATCCAGGATACCAAATAAATCAGGGGGTTAGCCAGGGGAGAGGGGGCCACTAAAGAATCTAAGAGCTGTAAGACCTCCCTCCAAAAGGACGCCACATAAGAGCAGTGCCATATAGGGTGCCAGATGGCCACCTTAGGGGCAGAACAAGAACCGTAACCCCCCTATCAGTGGATATGAAGAGACTGGAGAACTGCGCCTCCCTGGCATGTCACAATTTATAAAAGGCCTCCCGCAGGACACCATAATCAGTCTGGATTTGTAGAAAGGAGCACAAAACATTATCTGTATATAGACGCTCCAACATGGTCACCCCACACTCAGTCCAGAACTGGGAGTCCAGAGAACCCAGCAGATGTGAAAAATGGGGATTATGCCAAAGCGGTAAATCAGAAGGAACATCGGTGAATGGGTAGGTCTGCTCGGCTGCCTTCCACACCTGGATAGCTAATTTATGGAGGGCGTGTAAGTCCCCCACTGGGGGCCCTCCAACAAAGGACTAAGGGAGGGAAGGTTGACTTATCTTGCAAGTGATCGCTCCGCATTCAGCATAGGGTCAGGGAGCACCCAGTATCTAAGGTATCTAAGCTGACCATGTAGGTAATAAAGGTGAATATCAGGAAAGGCCACCCCTGCCTCTACTTTCGGACATTGTAACAAAATTACTAAATAACCATCGGATAGAAGAGAAATAACAATTCCGTACTATGATAGGGACGGACTGTAAAAATATAAAATATTATTGGTAAATATAAGATTTAAGAACCTTTTTCCTTCCAATCCACGACATATATGGGAATTTACGAGCGTGTAACTGGGTCTTCAATCCGTGTAATAATGGCGCAAAGTGTGAAGTAAAGAGATCTTGTACCAGATGTGATCAGATCTCTAGGGATTTTATACCCCGGGGAGGACAAAGAAAAGGAAAAGAATTACACCGATGTTTACTGAACCCGGGGGACGCTGAGATATTGACGACTTCTCATATAGAAAAATGGATTTTATGATCTGAGACCGAAAATAGACGTCAAGACGGGAAACGCTGGTCTAGGGTTTGTGATAAATAAAAGTATCTGCAGCGTCTTATGTTCAGAAGAGACGATCTTCAAGGGAGACGCGCGGATCCTGTCTGATGCCTTGAATTAAAGTCTCTATAATCATAATGAGAAGGGGGCGGGGACAACACTGACGCGTTACATTCCCTATATACAACGTCAGGGACAATATTATATTTATTATAAGTCCAGTGTGTGGAGATGAATATAAGAATAATAAATAATATAATATAGAGAACTTCTTAAAAATTGATAACAAGTTTGGAGATGAAGCATATATTATATAAATATATATAAGTATGTATGTGTCAACTATCCTATGTACATGGTTAATATATAGTTGTGTGAGTTCTTTTATGTTTAACAAGATGTGATTGCTGAGTAAAACATTTCCCACGTTTAGAACATGAAAATGGCTTCTCCCCTGTGTGAGTTCTTTGATGTTTAACAAGATTTGATTTCACAGTATAACATTTCCCACATTCTGCACATGAAAATGGCTTCTCCTGGGGGGCGTGGCCTGGCTGCCTTGTTGTATGGTCGCGCATTAGCTGAGCTCCTGCTTCATCTTGCTCGGTAAAGCGGCTACACTGCGTGCACAGACACCTATCCATCACAATCAGATGTGGGAACACCTGGAGAACATGAGAGGGAAGAAAAAGAGGCAAGCTCTCCAAGGAACGCTCAGCAAATTCTATTTCTCCAGAGCGCCGGCCGCCTTTCAAGAAGGCGCTGATGAAACCTGCGACTGGGAACACGCGCGCTCTCTCCCTGCTGCTCAGGCCCTGGCCTTACCTCTCAGACGTGCTTCCTCAGACCCGATGCTGCGAGACTACGGCTCCCAACACCTCCGTACAGATCAGCAGACGCGCGATCGCAGGAGAAGGGTGTCCCGCCAACCGACCACCAAACCCGTGAGTACATACCTGCCACTTGCGGTCCTCCCTCCACTGGCTTTCCGCCCTCACCATCCGGAAGCCTGCAGCGAACTCCCCAAACCCGGAGTGGGGATTGGATGCCACGCTTCCCCTAGAGGATACTGAGGCACTGAGCTCCTTGCCGGTACATAATGAATCTCTCACGGACACTGCTATGAGAGACATGCTGTTGGTGCTCCAGAGGTCCTTCAGGAAGGATATGCAGGCCATGATATCTCCTCTCTCAGCTACGGTGGATAATTTGGGCAGCAGAGTAAACCACATTGAACACAAGTTCGGCAAATTTGCTGATTCTCATAATACGCTTATTTATCTACAAACTACGGCGGAGGAGGAAATTGAGGCCCTCAAAGCCAAAGTAGCCGATCTGGAGGACCGCAACCGCAGGAACAATGTGAAAATCAGGGGTATCCCTGAATCTGTCCCGCCTGCGGGCATCATGCAATAAGTCCGCACTCTGCTGGAAACGGTGTAACCCTCCTGCTCACCCACGAAATTGGAGATAGATCGGGCTCACCAGGTACCGAAGCCACATCATTTAGATGATTCCGTGCCCCGGGATGTGCTGGCCCGGATCCATTTTTCCTCTACTAAAGAACGCCTCATGGAGCTAGCCCGCAAAAATGATGGCTTGCCAGCCCCGTACCACCATCTCTCCTTATATGCGGACTTGTCTGCTGCCACTCTACAACTACGTGGGAACCTGCTTCCGATTACCTCTGCCCTCAGACAAAAGAAGATCCAGTATAGATGGGGATTCCCGGTACGCCTTCTCATCTGCAAGGACAACCAAGTCTCGGTGGTCTGGAATCTGGAGGAAGGTAAAGACCTTCTGCACCGCTGGAGCATCCCCATGGAAAGACCAAAGAAATCCCCGCAAGGAACTTCCCACAAATCCCAAGAAGATTGGGACACAGTAAGGTGACTTATGTGCTAATTACATCTCCGTTGCACACCTGAGCTGATGTCCTTCCTACTTGTTTGGCTTCGGCATGAACATTCGCCCCACCCGTGCCTTGTGGCTGGTGCCACGATTATTCCTTTATTTATTTTGTTACTATTTCTCTTACTTTGATTTGTGTCAGTTTTTTGTTGTTTGTCCTGTTACCTGTTCTTCTAGGTGGAAATACTACCAAGTGTCCATTAGGTGTTGCCCCTTTAATATGTGACCTGTGCGTGCTGGCTGGGAGACGCATCAGGTCCTCCAACTTTCTGACGTATAGCTATGTTATATCTTCCTTGGCACTGATTTATGGTTCTTAAAATACTTAGTCTGAATATAAACGGTCTTAACAGTCCGCACAAAAAGAGCCTTCCTTTGGAAAGAATCCTTGGCCTTGGGGGGAGACATTATATGCGCACATGAGATGCATCTTCTTAGTACAGACGCACATAGGCTGAAACACAAAGCATTCCCTAATGTGTTCCACTCACACTTTACATCGAAGTCCCGAGGGGTCCTAATTGCGGTCAGAAACACAGTAGCCTTTTCCACTACTAATGTTATTACTGACCCTGCTGGTAGATATGTACTCCTTACGTGCTCCATTAACAATGTACCTTAAACCATTTTAGCGCTATACGCCCCCAACGTTGGTCAACAGCGCTTTTTGAGGCGTAGCCTTAAACTAGACTTTAAACAAAGTTGGACATATGATTGTTTGTGGGGACTTTAACTTAGTTGCTGACCCATCTTTGGACACCACTACCTCACATTGCCTTTCAGTTTCACCTCTGGCTCCACTAATGGGCTCATCAGACCTGTATGATGCGTGGCGGGTACTGCATTCCAATGAAAGGGATTATACTCACAACTCCATCACCCACATACATACTTGAGACTGGACATGTTTTGGATAGACCGGACTGCATTAGATTCTCTGAGTAGATCTACTATAGAGCTGATCAAATGTTCGCATCATGCCGTTATCACTATCTCCCTAAGTGAAACCTTTTCCCAGGCTCCCGCATACTTGTGGAGAGCGAGTCCTTACTTTCTCATCCGAAACATGTCCAGTCTTTGAAAAAGGATCTAACGAATTACTTTCTGGCTAATGTCTCCCCAGACATGGAACCAGCCAAAATCTGGAACTGACATAAGGCCAATATGAGGAGATTCTTTATAAAATATGGTGCAATTTGTAAGCGAGAGAGAGACAAACAGCTCTCAGATGTGTTGTCCAGATTAAAAAGTCTGGAGCAATTTAACAAGACAGCCCCCTCTACATCTGCCCAACTGGTCTCTGCTAGACAGGAACTCAGGAGTTTATTGCTATTCTCTTATGATAAAAATCTTAGGGGCATCAAAGTGCAATATTATTCACAAAATGATAAAGCGGGGGCCTTGCTGGCCAATAGACTAAAAGTTACTCATGCTCGCTCCCGTATTGCCCAGCTCGTTCACCCTTCCTCTGTTAAATCCCTCTATACTCCCAAAGACATAGCTAACGGCTTCCAGGACTTCTATTCCTCACTATATAACCTGGGTGACAACTCCTGACCCTCTCAATCTCCCTGACGCTATCCATTCTTTCCTCTCTTCTCTCAACCTCCCACACCTCACAACATTAAACAGCGCCATTACCCCTGATGAGATTCAAAAAGTGATTCTCTCTTCCCCCTCACAAAAGGCCCTGGGCCCTGACGGGTTTCTCAACCTCTATTATAAAACATTCAAAGATGCTCTGATTCCCCATTTGCAACTGTTCTATGATTCAGCTATGCTCAAAGGCTCTTTTCCCAAGGAAAATGTTCAGGCCCTGATTATCACCCTTCCTAAACCGGGCAAATCACCATTGGCCCCTCAAAATTACAGGCCAATATCATTACTTAATCAGAACGAAGATGAAGAAAAGGGAGCACATACCAGAGATGTTGAAATGCAGTATTCGGCTTTATTTCATCTTGCTGGGGTCAAAACGGTGCAGGGTAGAAGGGAGGGCGGACGAGTTCAGGGGGAACTACAGGCAATGTCATGGTATATAACAAATTAAAAACAGATCCCACTTTAACGATTATGAACAAATTATGAGATCACATCTGCAAAAATATACAAGAAATTTCAAATCGACCGAAAAAACAGCAGAAAAACTTATTCCATCTGATCCGATCCAAAAAAAATGGTATTTATTACCAAAAGTCAACAAAGGCATTGTCCCTCCTCCCTGTCGTCCCATAGTGGCGGGTATTGGGGCCCCTACCCAGTTCCTGTCTAGCTATGTGGACTGGTTGATTTCTCCTTTACTAAAACTTACCCCTACTTACCTCCGTGACACTGGTGATCTTATTACTTCCCTTCGCGATTTCTGTTGGCAAGAGGGTTTTTCTCTGGCATTCATAGGCGTTGAGAGCCTGTACACTCGTATCCCACATGATGCGGGTGTGCAGGCTCTCAGAGAATTCTTGGATTGCTCAGACAAATCCAGTGAATTTATCGATTTTGTATTGGAATCTGCAAAATTAATTTTGAAGAACTACTTCCAATATGAAGGTCAATGGTATGCCAAAACGCAAGGAACGGCGATGGGTACACCCATCTCTTGTTCCTATGCAAACATCTTTTTAGCGATGCTGGAAAAAGATTACATTTTCACTGTTAATAATCCGTTTGTGTCAAAAATAAAATCGCTGTTGGGATTTGTCGATGACATTTTTGTTATCTGGGATGATTCCCAGGAAAATTTTTCTTTATTTGTCGACTATCTCAACAGCAATAATAAAGGTGAACATGTGGTTCTCTTTTCAGTTCGGAGGTTTATCACTTGAATATTTGGATACCAAAATCGAAATAAAAAATACTACCATTCACACTTCTGGGTACAGGAAACCTAATTCAAAAAATTCAATTCTTATCATTCATCTCACCCTAAAACTGTTAAAGATAGCATGCCAGTTAATCTGATTAAAACGCATAAATACAGATCGAACAGCAAGCTCAAGAACTGGGTGAACGATTAATTGATAGAGGCTACTCACCTGAAATTATATCTAATGCAATGAAAAAAGTGAATAAAATTCCTCGTAACAATTTACTCAGAAAAGTAAAAAAGAAAAACTTAATATGACAGTATTAACATTTAAAAATTCACCAATTAACAACATTGTAAAAAACGCTATTTTCAAAAATTGGCCAATGTTACAACGTGACCAAGATTTGAAAAATTTTACAGAAATTAAACCGATTGTAAATTACAGAAAAAACTGAACCATTCATGATTATTTGAAAAGAAGAAAAAACAAAGGCAGAATTCAAAAAGATTGGTTATCTACATCAAAACCTAAAGGTCTGTTCACATGTGGAAATTGTTCGGTTTGCGATTTTAACTAAAAATTTAATGAAATGCATTTGGGAGGCACAAGGGTTAAATTCAAACAGTTTGCCACATGTAAAACATCCTATGTGGTATATGCCCTCATATGTTTATGTGGGAGATACTACATAGGAAAAACAAAAAGACCTTTGTATCAAAGAATTAGAGAACACATACGGTCCCTAGTAACCAAAAAAGGCTGTACTAGATTCATTCAACACATGTGTTCTGAACATGAGAATAACCCAAGAGCTTTCAAATTTATGGTTCTGGAGAGAATTGAACACTCTCCAAATGGCGGAGACATGCATCAACGTTTATTATTACAGGAATCCAGATGGATTTTCCGTACTAATGCAACGGGCCCTTTGGGCCTTAATGAGTACAACGAAATGGGAGTTTTCATATAGAAAGATATTATGTTGCATTGTACGATACTCGCAGACACGATGTTTTGTTTTTATCATCACTTAGTTTTTGTATTCTTACCTTTTGTTTGTCATTGTATCCCTCCCGATCCTGATCCATGTAAACGTCACTGTTTGTCCATGTTACCTCCCGTGATGTATAAAACACTCACTCTAGTTCAGTGACGTAGGGCCTGATGAAGTGCAGACCAGCGTGACACGGACCGTTGCCTGTAGTTCCCCCTCAACTCGTCCGCCCTCCCTTCTACCCTGCACCGTTTTGACCCCAGCAAGATGAAATAAAGCCGAATACTGCATTTCAACATCTCTGGTATGTGCTCCCTTTTCTTCTTCTTCGTTCCGAATGATTGCTTTGTTCTCATACTTTGTGGAGTGAGCACTACTGAAGTTGAAGTCTTTCAAGGGGTTTAATTGTCCAGGTGTGCTGAGCGTACAGATTGAGTCCTTGCCGGGATCTCACTGCAGTTAAAGTGGTGCCGATATACATTTTGCTAGTACATTGACAATATCATTACTTAACCAAGACCTAAAGATTTTTGCAAAACTCATAGCCAACAGGCTCACCAAATTTCTCCCCAGTTTGATCCACCCTGATCTAGCAGGGTTTGTCCCAGGCTGTCAAGCTACGGACAATACCCGCCACCTTCTACATGTTTTACACCATGTTGAAACCCATAAAACCTCTGCTTTGATCCTAGCTCTTGATGCCGAGAAGGCATTCGACCGGCTCCGCTGGCTGTTCGTCGTCTCGGTCCACCGGCACCTGAGATTTAGTGGAACCATTTATAGTGCGATCACATCGCTGTATACCGAACCCTCTGCCAAGGTCTTTGTGAATGGCATCCTTGCGGAAGCCTTTGGTATCACCAATGGAACCAGATAGGGGTGCCCCCTTTCACCCATTATATTCATTCTATGTCGGGAGCCATTGGCGCAGGCGCTGAGGCAGGGAGACTCCAAATCTCTGCAGTCTCCATTGCAGGACAACATCACCTCATCTCATTATATGCAGATGATATTATTTTATCACTTACTGATCCCTCTGTATCTGTGCCGGCTGCCATGACCTCCATACTTCACTTTTGTCAGCTTTCCTATTACCACCTTAATGCCACTAAAACTCAGGCCCTTCCTCTAAACCTTCACCCCGCCCTGGTAGATACCCTTAAAAACGTGCATCCCTTTGATTGGCAAACCACTAGTGTTAAATATCTAGGAATCAAACTAACATACCCTCATAACCTACTATACTCCAATAACTATGAACCTTTCCTACAGACCATCGGCGTTGAAGTGGACAGACTAAGCTCTATCGACATATCTTGGACAGGCAGAGTAGCAGCCTTTAAAATGCTTCTTCTACCCGCTTCCTCCATCTCTTTAGAACCCTCCCGATTGCTGTTCCTAAATCCTTCTTTTCTAAGGCCCAAGCCCTTTTGTCATCCTTTGTGTGGTCAGGCAACAGGCCCAAATTGGCCGCATCCATATTGACTAAGTACAGAGACATGGGAGGACTTGGAGCACCAGATTTGTGGTGTTATTATCTTGCCGCCCTGGTGGGGATGTTGAGAGGTTGGTGCAAGGAAGATTTGACTACTGCTTGGGTCCATATAGAAAACTCCTTGGTTTCCCCATACTTACTTAAAGACGTTCTTTTTCTGCCATACTGGTCTCCACACACCGCCCCCTCTTCCAACGCTATTGTGGCGGCCTCATTTAAGGCATGGGTAACAAACCTCTCTCTAGTGGACACAACCACGGACAAAACTCTCATTCCCATATCTCTTATACAAAGCATGAGCCCTGACATATGGCTGGTCCCATGGATTCACAGTGGGCTAACACATCTCCACCAACTTTATTTATCTGAAACCCTACTACCCTTTTCAGAATTGCACTCTACCTTTTCTATTTCTCACTCTGACGTCTACAAGTTTCTGCGCTTGCGTCATTTCTTACTTCATACTCCACCATCTTCCATCCAGTTACATAAACCCTCTTACATTTTTCTCTCTAGCAACCTAAAGGGCCTTCGCCCCTTATATTCTAATGTATCCCATACTTCCCAATTTCGCAAATCACACCCCTTTCGTTCCTGGGAAAACGAGCTGGGCAAATCTATCTTTGAATCCCAATGGTGAGCGGCTTTCCAGAATATACATAGAGCCTTTCAATGTGTTTCACATGTTGAATCTGCTATGAAGACCATATTGAGGTGGTACTACACTCCTGAGCGCCTGTCCCACATCTACTCAGAAATCACTGGACTATGTTGGCGTGATTGTGGACAGAGGGGCACATTGTTACACATTTTGTGGGAATATCCCTCCATTAAAGCCTACTGGCTCGCCTGCAAACAGCTCTTGAATGAGGTTTTAGGGGAGGAGAGGGCCTGGACCCCACAACAGATTTTATTGTTTCTCGATTTATCTGATATACCTAGACCCCAGAGAGACTTAATATGTATTATCCTAATTGTGATGAAAATTTCACTTACCAGCATTAGGAAATCACCCAACACCCCATCTATAGACATGGTCATTAATAAAGTAAATACCACCTACACATATGAACGCATCATCGCCTATGGTAACGGCTCATATTTCACAAGCGATGGAATAGGTGGTCTTCCACAACACAGGCTACTGGTACTATATAACCTGCTGAGATCACTTACATTCCCTTTGCGGGTCCTTTTCTACGATCCTCCACCCCCCCCCCCCCTTCTCCTACCTGCCTATCCTTTCAACACCTTCTCCTGACTCCTTACACCTCTTACCCCTACACCCTCCTACCCCTACCTGTTCCTTTACCCTCCATTACCGCTCCCATCATTTCCTACTGAGATAGATATCAGGATGTAGACTGTTTACATGCCACGAAGAGTAACTAAACTCTTGACACTCAAACCCTGTAGTGGGTCAACGCTCGCTATTCCTATATGACTAGCCCATTAGAGTTCAAAGACACATTGCCATATATTCTTGCAATTGTACAAGTCAACTTATTCCACCTTTGTTCTTAGGTTCTTTTGATTTTTTTTACTTGTATGTTTACCTGTTTATATACTTGCTTGACTTCTACTTAGTCCCCTGCAAGGGACTTGCATTGTTCTTTTAGATTGTCAAAAAATATTCAATAAAAACTATTGAAACAGAAAATGGCTTCTCCCCTGTGTGAGTTCTTTGATGTTGAATAAGACTTGATTTATCAGTAAAACATTTCCCACATTCTGCACATGAAAAATGGCTTCTTCCCTGTGTGAGTTCTTTGATGTTGAATAAGACTTGATTTATCAGTAAAACATTTCCCACATTCTGCACATGAAAAATGGCTTCTTCCCTGTGTGAGTTCTTTGATGTTTTTACAAGATTTGATTTCACAGTATAACATTTCCCACATTATGCACATGAAAATGGCTACTCCCCTGTGTGAGTTCTTTGATGTTGAATAAGACCTGATTTCTGAGTAAAACATTTCCCACATTCTGCACATGAAAACGGCTTCTCTCCAGTGTGAGTTCTTTGATGTAGAATAAGACTTGATTGATCAATAAAACATTTCCCACATTCTGGACATAAAAATGGCTTCTCTCCAGTGTGAGTTCTTTGATGTTGAAGACGACTTGATTGATTAGTAAAACATTTCCCACATTCTGGACATGAAAATGGCTTCTCTCCAGTGTGAGTTCTTTGATGTTGAATAAGATGTGATTGATTAGTAACACATTTCCCACATTCTGGACATGAAAATGGCTTCTCTCCAGTGTGAGTTCTTTGATGTTGAATAAGACTTGATTGATTAGTAAAACATTTCCCACATTCTGGACATGAAAATGGCTTCTCTCCAGTGTGAGTTCTTTGATGTACAAGACCTGATTTAAAAGGAAAACATTTCCCACATTCTGAACATGAAAATGGCTTCTCCCCTGTGTGAGTTCTTTGATGTTCAACAAGATATGATTTCTGAGTGAAACATTTTCCACACTGTGAACATGCAAATGGCTTCTCCCCTGTGTGTATTCTCTGATGTTTAACAAGACTTGATTTAGAAGTAACACATTTCCCACATTCTGAGCATGAATATGGTTTCTTTCCTGTATGAGCTCGTTGGTGTCCAACACCCCTTCTGTGACCTTTCTGTGATGACTGAGAAGACAGGACCTGTATATAAGGATGAGATGACAGATCTTGGCTGTGAAGGGCTGAGGGTGTATCTGGGATAATGGAATGTTCTTCATATGTATCTTGTGTGATATCATCATCTGCTTTATAATCTGAAGATAGAAGATTCTCCTCTGATCTCCTGCTACAAGAATCTGCAGAGAATAACACAGATTTTATTATCATTATTAACCCCTGAACAACCCAGGACATTTTTGTATTTCTAAGCAATAGTACTTTGTAAATCCACCCTTCATTTTTAAATAAGATTTACTGCAAAACTGAAGAAAGATAGTTGCTATGATAGCGGAGCAGCCATACAACAGTGGTGTCAAACTGTGGCCCTCCAGATGTTGCAAAACTTCAACTCCCAGCACACCCGTGAGTTGATGTTTTGCAACATCTGGAGGGCCACAGTTTGACACCACTGCCTTACAAGGAGCAGGGACACCCGTCTTTAACAATCATGTGGACACAGCCTCAGGGAAAATCACTGCTATGGGGCCCGGTCAGGGACCAAATGACCGTGCCCCCCAATCCACCTGACCCCACAGGTTATAATGGAGCAGTCATCCAAACTGCCCCCTTTATAATCCTCATGCCAGCCAGAGAATTACGGCAAAGGATAGGGGATACGTTATAGATCACGGGGGTCCGACCCTTGGGACTCCCAGCGATCTCCTGAACGGAGCCCTGACAGTCTGCTTGAAGGGGACGGACCGACCCTGCATGGAGCGGCGGCCGACACTCCCCCTCCATGTATCCCATAGAAATACATGGAGGTGGTGTGTCGGAAACGGCATCCTGTAGGGGTCGGAACGGCCGATTTAGGCAGACTGCCAGGGTCCCGTTCAGGAGATCGCGGGGAGTCCCAAGGGTCGGACCCCCGCGATCTATAACCTATCCCCTATCCTGTCTAGGCAGACAGTATCACATTTTTGTCTTTTGTCTATTAATGTGTATAGAAAGACTTATGTCCTAATAAAGTTAGTGAAATTTTCCTGGAACCAAGTTAAAAGAGGAACCTTTATTTTTAATGATTTTGGCTCACAGCTCACCAGCCGCACCTATACCTCCATTTGGACCCACACAGGTGACCCAAACCGGAACATTTCCGTATCAGAGGGAAAGAATGAAGTGATATAAAGGGGTACTCTACTGCTAGACATCTTATCTCTTATCCTAAGGATGGGGGATAAGATGTCTGATCGCGGGGGTCCGGCTGCTGGAGCCCCCAGGATCTCCTGCAGCACCCCCCGTTCTAAACAAAAGCCAGATTCCAGTGGTTGTAACATCACTACTGGCCACTACTTCACAATCTCTGCCTCTGGCTCTAAAGTACCCCTTTAACCCCTTAAGGACTCAGCCCTTTTGGACATTTTCGTTTTTTCCTCCTCACCTTAAAAAAATCATAACTCATATTTTCATCCACAGACTAGTATGAGGACTTGTTTTTTGCGCGACCAGTTGTCCGTTGTAATGCAATCACTCACTTTACCATAAAATGTATGGCGCAACCAAAAAAGTACTATGTGTGGGGAAATTAAAAAGAAAACCGCAATTTTGCAAATTTCCTTTTCACGCCGTACAATTTACAGTAAAAATGACGTGTTCTTTATTCTTTGGGATTAAAATGATACCCATCATAACATACTTTTCTATTACTGTTGCGCTTAAAAGAAAATCGCAAACTTTTTAACCAAATTAGTACGTTTAAAATCCCCCTATTTTGAAGGCCTATAACTTTTTCATTTTTCCATATAAGTGGCGGTATGAGGGCTCAATTTTGCACCGTGATCTGTACTTTTTATTAAGGGGGTATTCCAGGCAAAAACTTTTTTTTTATATATCAACTGGCTCCAGAAAGTTAAACAGATTTGTAAATTACTTCTATTAAAAAATCTTAATCCTTCCAATAGTTATTAGCTTCTGAAGTTTTCTGTCTAACTGCTCAATGATGATGTCACGTCCCGGGAGCTGTGCATGATGGGAGAATATCCCCATAGGAACTGCACAGCTCCCGGGACGTGAGTAATCAGAGAGCAGTTAGACAGAAAACAACAACTCAACTTCAGAAGCTAATAACTATTGGAAGGATTAAGATTTTTTAATAGAAGTAATTTACAAATCTGTTTAACTTTCCGGAGCCAGTTGATATATAAAAAAGTTTTGGCCTGGATTACCCCCTTTAATACCATATTTGCTTATATAAAACTTAAATAAATTTTTTATAATTTTTTGGGGGAATAAAATGTTATAAAAAAGCAGCTATTTTGGACTTTTTTTTTTACGTACACGCTGTTCAGCGTACAGTATCATTAACATTTTATTTTAATAGTTTGGATATTTACGCACGCGGCGATACCAAATATGTATATAAAATATATATATATATTTTTTTTTTTACACTTTTTGGGGGTGAAATAGGGAAAATGGGACAAGTTACGTTTTTATTGGGGGAGGGGATTTTTCACATTTTATTTTAGTTTCTTTAAATACTTTTTTTTACTTTTATTTTTACACTTTAATAGTCCCCAGAGCAGACTATTTATAGCAATCATTTGATTGCTAATACTGTTCAGTGCTATGCATAGGGCAGAGCACTGATCAGTGTTATCGGTCATCTTCTGCTATGGTCTACTCGATCGCAGACCAGAACAGAAGACCCGTGGAAGGCAGCAGAGGCAGGTGAGGGGACCTCCGTGCGCCGTTCTGGATGATCGGATCACCGCGGCAGCGCTGCGAACGATCCGATCATCCCTTTTAGTGTCCGCAATGCTGCAGATGCCATGATCTGTATTGATCACGGCATCTGAGGGGTTAATGGTGGGCATCCGCGCGATCGCCGATGTCCGCCATTACCGGCGGGTCCCTGGCTGCGATCAGCATCCAGGACCTGCTGCGATGCCTGCGGTTATGTATAGGACATAGGACATTCATAAACAGTATGGCGGTATTATTCAGTCACTATGTAGTGGGGATGGGATCAAGTCGACTGCTATAGAGTCACTATAGAGGGGGGGTGGGGGATAGTATTTACCCTGGAGATTCTAGTTACACCAATACTTCCCGAAAATATTATTGCAACCGGTGACTGAATAGAATCTGTGACCCTTCTCTGTATTTAGTGGTTACTACTCACTTGGGCGGTTACCTGTAGGAATGTTCTCCTTATACTGCTCATCACTGCTCACATTTGTCTCTTTTTCTTCCTTTAGGTCTGAAGCATTCATATAGATCAGATCTTTTCCTATAGGACTGTCCTTGTCCTCCATATACTGCTCATCACCGCTCACATCTGTCTCTTCTTCCTTTATGTCTGTAGCATTTATATAAGTCAGACCTTTCCCTGTAGGAATGTCCTTGTCCTCCTTATACTGCTCATCACCGCTCACATTTGTCTCTTCTTCTTCCTTTATGTCTGTAGCATTTATATAAGTCAGACCTTTCCCTGTAGGAATGTCCTTGTCCTCCTTATACTGCTCATCACCGCTCACATCCGTCTCTTCTTCCTTTATGTCTGTAGCATTAATAAAGATCAGATTTTTCCCTGTAGTAATGACCTCCATATTCTGCTCATCAAGAGGACGGGGACACCTCTCTGGTGCTGTTCTCTTACTGGATCTGACTGTAGGGAACACATACAGAGACTGAATTCATACTGTACATACAAATAATGAGAGGACGTGTGTATATAGTCATGTCTATTACCTGGTGATGTGAGGGGCTGCTGATCCTCCATCATGACCTGATCCTTGTACTGATCCTTGTGTCCTTCTACATACTCCCACTCCTCCATGGAGAAATAGACCGCCATGTCCTGACACCTTATAGGAACCTGACACATAATGATACAGTCATCACCCCGACCCCTCCAGTGGTGTTACTGTATAATGTCCCAGCATTCCCAGCAGTGTCACCTCTCCAGTCATCACCAGACCCCTCCATTACTGTATAATGTCCCAGCAGTGTCACCTCTCCAGTCATCACCAGACCCCTCCATTACTGTATAATGTCCCAGCAGTGTCACCTCTCCAGTCATCACCAGACCCCTCCATTACTGTATAATGTCCCAGCAGTGTCACCTCTCCAGTCATCACCAGACCCCTCCATTACTGTATAATGTCCCAGCAGGGTCACCTCTCCAGTCAGCAGCTCCATCATCTTGTTGATGAGTTCTCGGATCTTCTGTTCGTCCATTTCCTCATGTATCAGGGAGTGAGGTGGGGGCCCCGGGATTGGGCTCAGGGTTCTTCCCCATCCTTCACACACAGGAGCCTGACAGCGCCCACTAGAGGACTTCTTCACTACTGTGTAATCCTGTGTATGTAGAGACACATTAATATCACTACATACATTCCCAGAATCCCTCACCTCTCCAGTCATATCCATCTGTTATTACATAGATAAGAATGAGGTCATGTGACATCACTCCCAGAATCCCTCACCTCTCCAGTCATATCCATCTGTTATTACATCGATAAGAATGAGGTCATGTGACATCACTCCCAGAATCCCTCACCTCTCCAGTCATATCCATCTGTTATTACATAAATAAGAATGAGGTCATGTGACATCACTCCCAGAATCCCTCACCTCTCCAGTCATATCCTTCTGTTATTACATAGATAAGAATGAGGTCATGTGACATCACTCCCAGAATCCCTCACCTCTCCAGTCATATCCATCTGTTATTACATAGATAAGAATGAGGTCATGTGACATCACTCCCAGAATCCCTCACCTCTCTGGTCATATCCATCTGTTATTACATAGATAAGAATGAGGTCATGTGACATCCCTCCCAGAATCCCTCACCTCTCCAGTCATATCCATCTGTTATTACATAGATAAGAATGAGGTCATGTGACATCACTCCCAGAATCCCTCACCTCTCCAGTAATATCCATCTGTTATTACATAGATAAGAATGAGGTCATGTGACATCACTCCAAGAATCCCTCACCTCTCCAGTCATATCCATCTGTTATTCCATAGATAAGAATGAGGTCATGTGACATCACTCCCAGAACCCCTCACCTCTCCGGTCATATCCATCTGTTATTACATAGATAAGAATGAGGTCATGTGACATCACTCCCAGAACCCCTCCCTCTCCAGTCATATCCATCTGTTATTACATAGATAAGAATGAGGTCATGTGACATCACTCCCAGAATCCCTCACCTCTCCAGTCATATCCATCTGTTATTACATAGATAAGAATGAGGTCATGTGACATCACTCCCAGAATCCCTCACCTCTCCAGTCATATCCATCTGTTATTACATCGATAAGAATGAGAATATGTGACATCACTCCCAGAATCCCTCAGCTCTCCAGTCATATCCATCTGTTATTACATAGATAAGAATGAGGTCATGTGACATCACTCCCAGAATCCCTCACCTCTCCAGTCATATCCATCTGTTATTACATAGATAAGAATGAGGTCATGTGACATCACTCCCAGAATCCCTCACCTCTCCAGTCATATCCATCTGTTATTCCATAGATAAGAATGAGGTCATGTGACATCACTCCCAGAACCCCTCACCTCTCCAGTCATATCCATCTGTTATTACATAGATAAGAATGAGGTCATGTGACATCACTCCCAGAATCCCTCACCTCTCCAGTCATATCCATATGTTATTACATAGATAAGAATGAGGTCATGTGACATCACTCCCAGAATCCCTCACCTCTCCAGTCATATCCATCTGTTATTACATTGATAAGAATGAGGTCATGTGACATCACTCCCAGAATCCTTCACCTCTCCAGTCATATCCATCTGTTATTACATAGATAAGAATGAGGTCATGTGACATCACTCCCAGAATCCCTCACCTCTCCAGTCATATCCATCTGTTATTACATAGATAAGAATGAGGTCATGTGACATCACTCCCAGAATCCCTCACCTCTCCAGTCATATCCATCTGTTATTACATAGATAAGAATGAGGTCATGTGACATCACTCCCAGAATCCCTCACCTCTCTGGTCATATCCATCTGTTATTACATAGATAAGAATGAGGTCATGTGACATCCCTCCCAGAATCCCTCACCTCTCCAGTCATATCCATCTGTTATTACATAGATAAGAATGAGGTCATGTGACATCACTCCCAGAATCCCTCACCTCTCCAGTAATATCCATCTGTTATTACATAGATAAGAATGAGGTCATGTGACATCACTCCAAGAATCCCTCACCTCTCCAGTCATATCCATCTGTTATTCCATAGATAAGAATGAGGTCATGTGACATCACTCCCAGAACCCCTCACCTCTCCGGTCATATCCATCTGTTATTACATAGATAAGAATGAGGTCATGTGACATCACTCCCAGAACCCCTCACCTCTCCAGTCATATCCATCTGTTATTACATAGATAAGAATGAGGTCATGTGACATCACTCCCAGAATCCCTCACCTCTCCAGTCATATCCATCTGTTATTACATAGATAAGAATGAGGTCATGTGACATCACTCCCAGAATCCCTCACCTCTCCAGTCATATCCATCTGTTATTACATCGATAAGAATGAGGTCATGTGACATCACTCCCAGAATCCCTCACCTCTCCAGTCATATCCATCTGTTATTACATAGATAAGAATGAGAATATGTGACATCACTCCCAGAATCCCTCAGCTCTCCAGTCATATCCATCTGTTATTACATAGATAAGAATGAGGTCATGTGACATCACTCCCAGAATCCCTCACCTCTCCAGTCATATCCATCTGTTATTACATAGATAAGAATGAGGTCATGTGACATCACTCCCAGAACCCCTCACCTCTCCAGTCATATCCATCTGTTATTACATAGATAAGAATGAGGTCATGTGACATCACTCCCAGAATCCCTCACCTCTCCAGTCATATCCATCTGTTATTACATAGATAAGAATGAGGTCATGTGACATCACTCCCAGAACCCCTCACCTCTCCAGTCATATCCATCTGTTATTATACAGATAAGAATGAGGTCATGTGACATCACTCCCAGAATCCCTCACCTCTCCAGTCATATCCATCTGTTATTACATAGATAAGAATGAGGTCATGGTACATCACTCCCAGAATCCCTCACCTCTCCAGTCATATCCATCTGTTATTACATCGATAAGAATGAGGTCATGTGACATCACTCCCAGAATCCCTCACCTCTCCAGTCATATCCATCTGTTATTACATAGATAAGAATGAGGTCATGTGACATCACTCCCAGAATCCCTCACCTCTCCAGTCATATCCATCTGTTATTACATAGATAAGAATGAGGTCATGTGACATCACTCCCAGAATCCCTCACCTCTCCAGTCATATCCATCTGTTATTACATAGATAAGAATGAGGTCATGTGACATCACTCCCAGAATCCCTCACCTCTCTGGTCATATCCATCTGTTATTACATAGATAAGAATGAGGTCATGTGACATCCCTCCCAGAATCCCTCACCTCTCCAGTCATATCCATCTGTTATTACATAGATAAGAATGAGGTCATGTGACATCACTCCCAGAATCCCTCACCTCTCCAGTAATATCCATCTGTTATTACATAGATAAGAATGAGGTCATGTGACATCACTCCAAGAATCCCTCACCTCTCCAGTCATATCCATCTGTTATTCCATAGATAAGAATGAGGTCATGTGACATCACTCCCAGAACCCCTCACCTCTCCGGTCATATCCATCTGTTATTACATAGATAAGAATGAGGTCATGTGACATCACTCCCAGAACCCCTCACCTCTCCAGTCATATCCATCTGTTATTACATAGATAAGAATGAGGTCATGTGACATCACTCCCAGAATCCCTCACCTCTCCAGTCATATCCATCTGTTATTACATAGATAAGAATGAGGTCATGTGACATCACTCCCAGAATCCCTCACCTCTCCAGTCATATCCATCTGTTATTACATCGATAAGAATGAGGTCATGTGATATCACTCCCAGAATCCCTCACCTCTCCAGTCATATCCATCTGTTATTACATAGATAAGAATGAGAATATGTGACATCACTCCCAGAATCCCTCAGCTCTCCAGTCATATCCATCTGTTATTACATAGATAAGAATGAGGTCATGTGACATCACTCCCAGAATCCCTCACCTCTCCAGTCATATCCATCTGTTATTACATAGATAAGAATGAGGTCATGTGACATCACTCCCAGAACCCCTCACCTCTCCAGTCATATCCATCTGTTATTACATAGATAAGAATGAGGTCATGTGACATCACTCCCAGAATCCCTCACCTCTCCAGTCATATCCATCTGTTATTACATAGATAAGAATGAGGTCATGTGACATCACTCCCAGAACCCCTCACCTCTCCAGTCATATCCATCTGTTATTATACAGATAAGAATGAGGTCATGTGACATCACTCCCAGAATCCCTCACCTCTCCAGTCATATCCATCTGTTATTACATAGATAAGAATGAGGTCATGGTACATCACTCCCAGAATCCCTCACCTCTCCAGTCATATCCATCTGTTATTACATCGATAAGAATGAGGTCATGTGACATCACTCCCAGAATCCCTCACCTCTCCAGTCATATCCATCTGTTATTACATAGATAAGAATGAGGTCATGTGACATCACTCCCAGAATCCCTCACCTCTCCAGTCATATCCATCTGTTATTACATAGATAAGAATGAGGTCATGTGACATCACTCCCAGAATCCCTCACCTCTCCAGTAAGCCGGAAGAGTATCTGTAGGGTGAGGTTTATGATCCTGTCGGCCATCTTGTTCCTGTCTCTCTCCATGGTTGATGGGTCATCCAGGAGAATTCTCTTATATAGAAGATATCAGCAGAGGATCCTGGATTGGAGAAACCTGAAGGGAAGAAGAGGAGACGATGATAAACCGCACCAGATTCTATGGAGAAATAAAATCCATTTCCTGGAGATAATCTGGGGAAACATCTGAGGAGACATTATAGTCACAATGATTTCGGATGAGTTCTCCTCTATGATGACGTCCTCGGAAATTTACCAGAAAATCTTTCAGAATCTTTGGCGGCAAAAAATCAAATACAGAAGAACAAACACCGAGAACACGAAAAGAAAGACAAGAAGGTAAATGTAAAGAAAAGAGAAGGAAAAGGGAGGATAGAGGGTGAAGGGAAACAAGGGGGGGAGGAGCATAAGGCGGGAATGGACGACCAATCACATGACCCAGCAATATAGCAGAGAACACGCTGGAGGACACAACAGGACGGCGACTCCACAGGATCCTGGAATCACATCCACGGGGGCCACGTCTGGTAGAATCTATCATGAGACTCATGGATGGCGACTAATCTATCACCTTGGACACCAGAGCCGGAGGAGATGGGAAGATTTATAGGATGTGGGAGATGAAGGGTTAATGTATCATTTTACTATATTTTATCTATAGATCAATGTCTGTCCCCTCCCCCAGAGAGAGGAGAAGATGTCTGGGGGCGGAGTCACCTTTATAGGGCTTCTCTGGGGCTCCAGTGTTCTGAACATTGTGCACAGGATGAGGGGATCGGCCTCTATATAGGGGAGGGGGTGCGATTAACCCTTGTAAGGTTTTATTGTCAGTACAATGCATGGGTCATACCAATGTGCGGGGGGAGGAATATACCATCTGTGCTACTGGAGGGACGTAAGAGAATCCTGACAGGGAGAGAACACACATACCTGTATCTGTAGAGGAGCCGTGTGCTTACAGGACCTGCGATGATGTCATGACCATGTGACCAGCCATGTGACTAGACTGGAGTAGGCGGAGCCAGTGTGGAGTCTGTAGAAGAACAATAGATTTGGCGGTTATGAGTGATTTGCTGGTGAGAAGACAGAACCTTTAGTATCGGGGGAGGTGATAGTCTGCAGGGGCCGAGTAATACTCTGCAGGGGGCCAAGTAATAGTCTGCAGGGGCCAAGTAATACTCTGCAGGGGCCAAGTAATAGTCTGCAGGGACCAAGTAATACTCTGCAGGGGCCAAGTAATACTCTGCAGGGGCCAAGTAATACTCTGCAGGGGCCGAGTAATAGTCTGCAGGGGCCAAGTAATAGTCTACAGGGGCCAAGTAATACTCTGCAGGGGCCAAGTAATACTCTGCAGGGGCCAAGTAATACTCTGCAGGGGCCAAGTAATACTCTGCAGGGGCCAAGTAATAGTCTGCAGGGGCCGAGTAATAGTCTGCAGGGGCCAAGTAATAGTCTACAGGGGCCAAGTAATACTCTGCAGGGGCCAAGTAATACTCTGCAGGGGCCAAGTAATACTCTGCAGGGGCCAAGTAATACTCTGCAGGGGCCAAGTAATACTCTGCAGGGGCCGAGTAATAGTCTGCAGGGGCCGAGTAATACTCTGCAGGGGCCAAGTAATACTCTGCAGGGGCCAAGTAATAGTCTGCAGGGGCCAAGTAATAGTCTGCAGGGGCCAAGTAATAGTCTGCAGGGGCCAAGTAATAGTCTGCAGGGGCCAAGTAATACTCTGCAGGGGCCAAGTAATAGTCTGCAGGGGCCAAGTAATAGTCTGCAGGGGCCAAGTAATAGTCTGCAGGGGGCCAAGTAATACTCTGCAGGGGCCAAGTAATACTCTGCAGGGGCCAAGTAATAGTCTGCAGGGGCCAAGTAATAGTCTGCAGGGACCGAGTAATAGTCTGCAGGGGCCGAGTAATACTCTGCAGGGGCCGAGTAATACTCTGCAGGGGCCGAGTAATAGTCTGCAGGGGCCAAGTAATAGTCTGCAGGGGGCCAAGTAATAGTCTGCAGGGGGCCAAGTAATAGTCTGCAGGGGCCCGAGTAATACTCTGCAGGGGGCCGAGTAATACTCTGCAGGGACCGAGTGATACTCTGCAGGGGGCCCGAGTAATACTCTGCAGGGGCCCGAGTGATACTCTGCAGGGACCGAGTGATACTCTGCAGGGGGCCCGAGTAATGCTCTGCAGGGGGCCCGAGTAATGCTCTGCAGGGGGCCGAGTAATACTCTGCAGGGGGCCCGAGTAATGCTCTGCAGGGGGCCCGAGTAATACTCTGCAGGTGGCCCGAGTAATGCTCTGCAGGGGGCCCGAGTAATGCTCTGCAGGTGGCCCGAGTAATGCTCTGCAGGGGGCCCGAGTAATGCTCTGCAGGGGGCTATAGAGCCGGTCTGGAGTCTGCAAGAAGCACAATTCATATCCCCAGAGGCTTATGAGTTGTTGTTGTAATGCTCTGCGGGGGGGGGGGGTTTGTAATGCTCTGCAGGGGTTGCTGTAATGCTCTGCGGGGGGGAGGGGGTTGCTGTAACGCTCTGCGGGGGGAGGGGGTTGCTGTAACGCTCTGCGGGGGTTGCTGTAACGCTCTGCGGGGGGAGGGGGTGCTGTAATGCTTCTTGCAGACACCAAGAGAACCTCTGCAGATCATTACAGCAATCCCCCCCCGCAGAGCATTGCAGCAGGCCACTCATAAGCCTCTGGGGATATGATCTGTGCTTCTCGCAGACTCCAGACCGGCTCTATAGGCCCCTGCAGAGTATTACTTGTCCCCTGCAGAGCATTAGTCGGGGCCCCCGGCAGAGTATTAGTCGGGGCCCCCCCGGCAGAGTATTAGTCGGGGCCCCCCCGGCAGAGTATTAGTCGGGGCCCCCCCGGCAGAGTATTAGTCGGGGCCCCCGGCAGAGTATTAGTCGGGGCCCCCGGCAGAGTATTAGTCGGGGCCCCCGGCAGAGTATTAGTCGGGGCCCCCGGCAGAGTATTAGTCGGGGCCCCCTGCAGAGTATTAGTCGGGGCCCCCTGCAGAGCATTACTCGGTCCCCCCTGCAGAGCATTACTCGGTCCCCCCTGCAGAGCATTACTCGGTCCCCCCTGCAGAGCATTACTCGGTCCCCCCTGCAGAGCATTACTCGGGCCCCTGTAGAGTATTACTCGGCCCCTGCAGAGTATTAGTCGGCCCCCTGCAGAGTATTACTCGGCCCCCTGCAGAGTATTACCCGGCCCCCGGCAGAGTATTACTTAGGCTACATTCACACTATGTGGCTTTTTCTCTTTGACCTTTGCCCTTATCGCCCGTTATTGTAACGGATCCTAACGGGAGTCGCCATAACGGGTAAAGAGGATCCGATCACATGACTGTGATTCCTGTAACATCCGTTATAATTCATAAAGACGTCACATGTCACATTCTTCTCCCGCTATCCTCCTAATGGACGTCACCTACCGGACACAAACGGCGCCAAACACCCCCCAAGAGAACCCCTCCCCCGATACTAAAGGTCTTCTGCCCCTCCCCCACAAACTGCTCTAAGGGGATTTATTATTAGTGGGAGGAGATTTCTCTTTTCTATCTGTAGCGCAATTGTTTGCGCAGTGAGTTATTTTGCGTCTTTTTTGATAGAGCAAAAAGCAAGGACTCGGTATTATTTGTGTATTGTGGAATGTATTGTGCGGTGGATACTAATTTATCGTGTGCGTTTTTATTGTTTTGCCGCATTTTTATTTATTTATTTTTTTTTAACTGCAAAAATACAAAAAGGACGCGTAGGAAAGTGTTCTACCGAGACACCGGGGGATGCAGGAGCCGTCCTCAACACTGCTAAACTACAACTACTCCCATCATGGAACATAGTCAGTCACATGATGGGAGTAGTTGTAGCAGCGCTGAGGGACTGAACTTGCACATCCCCCCAGACTCTTGGGACAGTTAGGACTACTACTCCCATCATGGACAGACTCCGCCCATAATGGGAGTTATAGTACAGGTGCAGGTCATTCTATAGAGACGCTGCGATCCGCATTTATTAGCTGCACAAGCCGACAGCACATGTGACTCCACTGCGCTCCCCGCCGGCTCCTGTATACACTGTCATAATTCATAATCCCCGCCGCCGGGAGCTCTGATTGGTGGATAGCTATTGACCAATCAGAGCTCCCATCTCCCGGTGGCAGGGATTATGAATTATGACAGTGTATACAGGAGCCGGCGGGGAGCGCAGTGGAGTCACATGTACTGCCGGCTTGTGCAGCTAATAAATGCGGATCGCAGCGTGTGTCTATAGAATGACCTGCTGCGATCTGCCCCTGTACTATAAGTCCCATTATGGGCGGAGTCTGTCCATGATGGGAGTAGTAGTCCTAACTGTCCCAAGAGTCTGGGGGGATGTGCAAGTGCCGTCCCTCAGCGCTGCTGCAACTACTCCCATCATGGGACAGACTCTGGCCCCTGATGGGAGTAGTAGTCCAAAGGCAGAGGGACAGATCGAAAGGGGGTCTCACTCCTGAGACCTTTACTGCTCCGCCCCCAAGTGATGTCATTAGGGGGCGGAGCTACACAGTCCAGGCCTGACTCTGTTCACATTATGCATTTTGCATAATGAGAACAGAGCCTTTCTGGCAGTGTGTTACCAAACAGGGAGACTCCAGCTGTTGCTTAACTACAGCCTCCATGATGGGAGTTGTAGTTTAGCAACAATTGGAGGCTCCCTGTTTAGGAACACGCTGCATTATGTGCGCTCTCTCCAGGGGAGAGTGCAAAAAATTTACTAACCTATATTTCTTTTTCTTTTCATCTTCTTTAGGATACGTGATGGCGGAGGACTGCGACGATGACCAGCGTTTTTTTTTTCTTTCAATAAAATAGTTAACAAGGGCTGTGGGGAGTGTTTTTAAAATAAAAAATATCTTACAATGTCTTGTGTCAGGCTGTTGCTACTTGGTTGGTATCTGGTTGATACTGAAAATATGGGGGAACCCTATGCGGTTTTTTTAAGTAAAAAAAAAAACGTGGTTCCCCCTATTTTCAGTATTAGCCAGATACCAACCAAGCAGCAACAGATGTTACCAGGGTGAGCAAGTACCATTGTTACTGGCCCTCCCAGCCTAAATAACACAAGCCTGTTACCGCCTAGGCCCAGGAGCGCCATTTTTGATGCTCCGGGCCTGTTGGTATTTGTTCTTCTCAGCACCCCTGTGGTGGTGGTGGGTAATGGGGTAATAATTGGGGGTTAGCTCTAAGCCCCAGCTTAGTAATGGATTCTGTCTACCAGACAGCTTCCACTACTAAGCCCGATAATTCAATTATAAAAAAAAAACGGCACCTTGCAAAAAAAAAATCTTAGTTAAAAAAGAAAAAGCTGCTCATCGTCACAATCCACCGAATCTGACGTAGTCCTCCTCATTCATGTATCTGATATGAGAAAGAGAAAAAAGGTTAGTACATTTTTGGCGCTCTCCCCTGGGGTGTTCCTAAACAGGGAGCCTCTAATTGTTGACGTGTGCCTACTGTATCCTGTATATACAGTCATCTATAGACGGCTGTATATACAGGATAGCACACAAAGACTTAACCCAGAACTGCTCAGCAGCAGCGTGGGTTAACTCTTTTCTTGCTGGGCTCCTGTATAGTATACATGGGTACACTATGCAACCCTGTAGACTATACAGCCAGCAGAGGTAAGTAGTGATGCTCTGCACCCTGTATAGGTATATACTATACATCACTCATTACGTCCTTACACTCTGTGGACCGGGCGCTCTGCATCTGACCCACAGAGCGGTACCTGAAGGCAGTGAAAAAATTGCCACAGGGTACAAAAATGAGCAACCAAAATGGCGGCATGAACAAGTGTGACAGAGGATCGGGAGTAGCTGTGGCAGCGAGCGTTGGTGGCGGAGACAGCGGTAGCAGTGGCTGTCTGGGCATGCTGGGAGTTGTAGTTTTGCAACAACTGGAGACACACTGATTGGGAAACAGTTAGGGTCTATTTCCTAACTCAATGTTTTCCAACCCGTGTGCCTCCAGCTGTTGCAAAACCACAACTCACAGCATCTGCTGAAAGACCGTGCATGCTGGGAGTTGTAGTTTTGCAACAGCTGAAGGCTTGCCCAGCCCCCTACAATCACACGGTCAGGTTTACAGAGAGTTTCCAGCTTCAAGTTTGAGCTGTGGCAATTTTTCTGCCACCAAACTTCAAGCAGAAAACTCGCTGTGAACCCGACTGTGTGACTGTACCCTAAAAACACTACACTATAACAACGACCCCATAGAAATGAAAAATGTCTTGTACAGCACGGTTTCCAAAACATAGTTCATAAGGTTGAAAAAAGAGCAGAGTCCATCAAGTTCAACCTATAACCCTAATGAGTCCATTCTGCGTTGATCCAGAGGAGGCAAAAAACCCTCAGACTAGAGGTAAAGATTCCTTCCCGACTCCAAATATGGCATCAAAATAAATCCCTGGATCAACGTTCTGTCCCTATAAATCTAATATACATAACCTGTAATGTTATTATTCTCCAAAAATGCATCCAGACCCCTTTTATATTCTTTTACAGAGTTCACCATGACCTCCTCCTCCGGGAGAGAATTCCACAGTCTCACTGCTCTTACAGTAAAGAACCCCCGTCTGTGCTGGTGTAGAAACCTTCTTTCCTCTAGACGTAGAGGATGCCCCCTTGTTATATATACAGTCCTGGGTATAAATAGATCATGGAGAGATCTCTGTACTGTCCTGATATATTATATATATTATTAGGTCACCTCCTTGTTATAGATACAGTCCTGGGTATAAATAGATCATGGAGAGATCTCTGTACTGTCCTGATATATTATATATATTATTAGGTCGCCCCCTTGTTATAGATACAGTCCTGGGTATAAATAGATCATGGAGAGATCTCTGTACTGTCCTGATATATTATATATATTATTAGGTCACCTCCTTGTTATAGATACAGTCCTGGGTATAAATAGACCATGGGAGAGATCTCTGTACTGTCCTGATATATTATATATATTATTAGGTCTCCTCCTTGTTATAGATACAGTCCTGGGTATAAATAGATCATGGAGAGATCTCTGTACTGTCCTGATATATATATTATTAGGTCACCTCCTTGTTATATATACAGTCCTGGGTATAAATAGATCATGGAGAGATCTCTGTACTGTCCTGATATATATATTATTAGGTCACCTCCTTGTTATAGATACAGTCCTGGGTATAAATAGATCATGGAGAGATCTCTGTACTGTCCTGATATATTATATATATATTATTAGGTCACCTCCTTGTTATAGATACAGTCCTGGGTATAAATAGATCATGGAGAGATCTCTGTACTGTCCCCTGATATATTATATATATTATTAGGTCACCCCCTTGTTATATATACAGTCCTGGGTATAAATAGATCATGGAGAGATCTCTGTACTGTCCTGATATATATATTACTAGGTCACCTCCTTGTTATAGATACAGTCCTGGGTATAAATAGATCATGGAGAGATCTCTGTACTGTCCTGATATATATATTATTAGGTCACCTCCTTGTTATATATACAGTCCTGGGTATAAATAGATCATGGAGAGATCTCTGTACTGTCCTGATATATTATATATATTATTAGGTCACCTCCTTGTTATAGATACAGTCCTGGGTATAAATAGATCATGGAGAGATCTCTGTACTGTCCTGATATATTATATATATTATTAGGTCACCTCCTTGTTATAGATACAGTCCTGGGTATAAATAGATCATGGAGAGATCTCTGTACTGTCCCCTGATATATTTATACATAGTTATTAGGTCGCCCCTAAGTCTTCTTTTTTCTAAACTAAATAACCCTAATTCTGATAATCTTTCTGGGTACTGTAGTCCTCCCATTCCCCGTATTACTCTGGTCGTCCGTCCAGCTGTTGCAAAATAAGAACTCCCTGTATTTTTCGGACAGCCATTGACTGTCCAGGCCTGCTGGGAGTTTTGCAACAGCTGGAGGCACTCTGTTTGGGAAACACTGCCGTAGGGTATTTTTTGGTGAAGGAGACAAGTGCTATGCAGGCATCCGGGTCCACCCTTATGAAAATTAACTTTTGCTCTCTCACTCTGGAGCCCTGTCATATTTCGAAGCAACAGTTTAGGGCCACATATGGGGAGAAATTGCGCTACAAATGTTTGGTGGCTTTTTCTCCTTTTACCCCTTATGAAAAAATAAACCTGGGGTCTACACCAGCATGTTAGTGTAAAATGTTTTCCTTTTTTACACTAACATGCTGGTGTTGCCCCATACGTTTCATCTTCATAAGAGGTAAAAGGGGAAAAAAAGACCCCCAAAATTTGTAACACAATTTCTCCAGGTGTTTGACAAATTTTCTTAAAGTTGGACATGAAAAATGTTATTTATTGCAGTTAAATTTTTTTTTATTTATTTTTTTTTTTATTCAAACAATATTTTATTTTTGTCAAATAACAGAGAAGGCATCAATACAATAGGCAAGCTGTATATATCACAGCGCAGAAAGCATCAACAGCAAAACATGAACATATATAATAGAGTCTGTAGTGGAGAAACAGTCTCCTAGGACCAGTAGACGGTGACCAAGGTCACAGAACAGGGGGAGGGGACACAAAAAAGGAGGGGGTGAGGGCACGGAAAAGAAGAGAGATCCAGAGGTACAAGAAGGGGTACAATGCTCCAGAAGACACAGCAATGAGGTCATACTAATCATACCCCAAAGTTTTCATTTTCACAAGGGGTAATAGAAAAAAGCCTCCCAAAATTTGTAGCAATTTTTCTTCTGAGTTAGAGTATGTTCACACTGAGGAATTGGAGAGGAATTTCCACGAGTAATTCTGCTCGCTTTTTCCTCTCCAAATCATTCAGCAGTGAAATCCCCATAGAGTTGTACAGAATTTCTGCCCCTCAGTTCACACTGAGGAATTTCCTCAAGCAGAATTATGACGAGGACGTCTGTTGTGCTTGAAGAAAGAACATGTTCTTTCTTTCAGGCGGAATCAGCGTCGTTCTCCCATAGAGATCAATGTAATTTTTTTTTTCAGTCAGAAGCATTTCCGCACGGAATTTGCGTGTAATTTCCGCATGAAAAAAAAAAAGAGGAGCATTTATGAATAAAAAAATACATATATTACGCCCACTCTCCGCCCACTTTTTATTCAGCAGCCATTTTGAGATTCTCATTTCTGATTCTGTGACTGTATTCAGAGTCTGTGAATAATCTCTCTGAGAAAAATGCTAAATTTTCACTAAAAATGAGTGGAAACGCCCCTGAAAATCAGTCTGTGGAAATGGCCACTGGAACTCCTCCCACTCTTGATACTCCTCCTCTTCATGAAACCTGCATTTCCGCGTGAAATCGCTGCTAATTCTGAGCAGAAAAAAAACTATTTTGGGGTGGAAATCTTCAGTGTGATTTCCGCCCCAATTCGTCAGTGTGAACATAAAGGAAATACCCCATGTGTGGACGTAAAGTGCTCTGCTGGTGCACTACAGGGCTCAGAAGAGAAGGAGCGCCATTGGGCTTTTGGAGAGAGAATTTGGCTGGAATTGAAGGCCACGTGTGTTTACAAAGCCCCCATACTGCCAGAACAATGGACCCCCCCACATGTGACCCCATTTTGGAAACTACACCCCTCACAGAATGTTACAAGGGGTAAAGTATTTATGCCCCACAGGTGTCTGACAGGTTTTTGGAAGGGTGGTCCGTGAAAATGAAAAATGTCCTCTTGGGGGTTTACAGATGCTGAACTACAACACCAGAGATGAAAACTTATCATCTAGGGACAAGCGAATCGACTTCGGATGCTTCATCGGGAGTGGATTCATATAAAACTTTGTTGTAATATTGTAAGGAGTGGGAGCATAAGCTATTTCCTAATCATCAGATGCACCAGGTCCTTTATCCTATAGTAACCAGCCTTTTTATGTAGCATAAGCTATTTCCTAGTCATCAGATGGACCGGGTCCTTTATCCTATAGTATCCAGCCTTTTTATGTAGTATAAGCTATTTCCTAGTCATCAGATGGACCAGGTCCTTTATCCTATAGTAACCAGCCTTTTTATGTAGTATAAGCTATTTCCTAATCATCAGATGGACCAGGTCCTTTATCCTATATTATCAGCCTTTTTATGTAGTATAAGCTATTTCCTAATCATCAGATGGACCAGGTCCTTTATCCTATAGTATCAGCCTTTTTATGTAGTATTAACTATTTCCTAATCATCAGATGGACCGGGTCCTTTATCCTATAGTATCAGCCTTTTTATGTAGTATTAGCTATTTCCTAATCATCAGATGGACCAGGTCCTTTATCCTATAGTATCAGCCTTTTTATGTAGTATAAGCTATTTCCTAATCATCAGATGGACCAGGTCCTTTATCCTATAGTATCAGCCTTTTTATGTAGTATAAGCTATTTCCTAATCATCAGATGCACCAGGTCCTTAATCCTATCGTATCAGCCTTTTTATGTAACATAAGCTATTTCCTAATCATCAGATGCACCAGGTCCTTTATCCTATAGTATCAGCCTTTTTATGTAGTATAAGCTATTTCCTAATCATCAGATGGACCAGGTCCTTTATCCTATAGTATCAGCCTTTTTATGTAGTATAAGCTATTTCCTAGTCATCAGATGGACCGGGTCCTTTATCCTATAGTATCCAGCCTTTTTTTTTTTACTTTTTCAAAACAATTTATTGAAACAAAACAGAAAACAAACAGATGGACAGTACATCAGTAAATAAAAATGAAGACAAAAAAAGAAAAACAGGGCAGCGGCCCCCAACGCATACATTAGAGTAGTGACAGCACTTGTGAATGAGAATACAGCTATTAAAATGTGGCACATAAGTAGTAAGCGTCACCAGTACGTAGTCTAGTAACCAAGCGTCCGCTCAGCTGCAACAATATGAAGGCACAATGTAACGCACATTAACAATGATAGAACATGGGTGAGAGAGCCGTCAGGGACAAGGAGATATGCTATACCATCTATTCTCAATCATTGAGAATGGACCACAGACACAGCCAGGAAGGAGGGGAAAGGATTGGGGAGGGGGGGGGGAATCGGGACCTACGGAGGGAGCTCAGCGGCGTTAGGACAGGAGCCTAGGAACAGGGTGCTAAATTCACCTTCTGTATCACCTGCAACACCCCTGTCCAGAAAGGGAGAAGGGAGCAATCCACCCAAACATGGGACATCGTCCCAGGGGCCGCGCCACACCTCCAGCACACCTCAGGGACTGCAGGGAAACACCGATGCAGCAATGCAGGCACACGGTACCACCGCAAAACAATTTTATAGTTGGTTTCTTGCAATTTCACAGAGACAGAAACCCCATGGCAAAGTGCATAGATTTTAGTCCAATCTTGTGCGCCAAAGGTGAGGCCCAGCTCCCGCGACCACCCCCCCTGGTGGGCCAGCAAGGGCGCCCCAACACCGGACAGTAAAATGGCATAGATCACAGACACTAAGTGTCCAGGAGCCGCCGGAGCAAGGCACAGAGACTCAAAAGGTAGGGGGGACCTATGAAGATCCAGTGACTGTTTCCAAGTAGCGTAGAAGTGTGAAAGTTGGGTGTACTGCCATGAGTGAACAGGAGTGGGGGGACCACTCTGGAGAACCTCCAGTAAGGACTTCAGGGGACCCGAGTGAAGAACATGGGTAAACAGAAACACCTCCCCTTTAACCCTATCCAGGAAGGGGCGTGGTAAGGATTGTCACGAATAGGCGTCAGGGGACCGTTGGGGCGCAGGAGACCCGCTCTACCAAAGGAGCGAAGGCACACCCTGAGCACAGATCGTGCCACAAATGGGATGCTTGCCATACGAGCAGTCGACCAATACGACATGCGCAGCCATGGGAGCGAAGTCAGCGGGATAGGTGAGAGCAGGGCCTCCAAATGAACCCAAAGTTTCCCCTGCCGGTGATGGAACCAGTCCACCACCCGCGTCGCGACAGCCGCTAGATAATAGAGGTGAGAATCCGGGAGGGCAAGCCCTCCTTCAGATTTGGGACGCACAAGAGACTTGCGAGCCACACGGGGCCCCGTAGTACCCCAGACATATTTAGTAAACAGCCTATCCAGGGACAGGAAAAACGACCTCGGAAGGGGAATGGGTTAAGTCTGGAAAAGATACAGGAGGCGAGGAAGAAGGTTCATTTTAATAATGTTAACCCGCCCAATCCAGGAGAAATCTCGCCTATCCCATTTAGACAGATCAGCCAAGAAAGAGGAGAGCAGTGGACGGTAATTCAGGTCATATATGCGAGACAGGTCACCCGGGACCTGGATCCCCAGATAACGAAAGGAGGAGGATTCCCATTTAAAGGGGAAGCGGTGGCAAAGGGAGGAGACTCTGAGAGGCCCTAAGGAGACATCAAGAGCTACACTTTTAGTAATATTCAGCTTAAAGTTACTAAATCTACCATAATCTTCAAGGAGAGAGAGAAGCGCAGGCAAGCTCGCTTCCGGTTCTGTAATATACAATAAGAGGTCATCGGCAAAAGCCGCACATTTGACCTGCATCCCCCTGATCTCAATCCCCCGAATCCCCTCACAAGATCTGATGGCCTGTAACAAATGCTCCATAACAAGTACATATAAAAGGGGTGAAAGGGGGCATCCCTGTCTAGTCCCATTCCCAATAACAAATGGGAAAGACAAAGACCCATTAATTCGTACTCTAGCTTGGGGCGAGTGATATAAAGCCATAATGCGCTGTAACATCAAATGGGCCTAGACCTAGGTGCGACAGAACACCCCGAAGGAAGCCCCAGTCCACCCGGTTAAACGCCTTTTCGACATCCAGAGACAACAGCATGCACTGAACACCAGCGGACAGCACATGATCCATCAGAGAAAAAGTCTTAAGTGTATTATCCCGTGCTTCTCTAGCAGGGACAAATCCAACCTGGTCCGGGTGGACTAGGGTCCCCAACAGGGGGGAAAGTCGGAGGGCCAGCATTTTGGCATACAGCTTGGCGTCAACATTAATCAGAGAAATTGGCCTATAACTCTGGCAGAGATTCGGGTCCTTCCCTTCTTTAGGCATAACTGAAATATACGCTTGGAGAAAAGAGGGGGGGAAAGGGGAGGCCTCTGAAACGGCATTAAACGCCCGGAGCAGGCACGGAGACAAATCAGAGCTAAGAAGCTTGTAAAATTTGGATGTGTAGCCATCCGGGCCAGGAGCTTTGCCCGAGGGTAAGCCAGAGATAGCTGCCGACACCTCCTCGAGCGTGAAAGGCCGTTCCAGATCAACCAGGTCCTCATCTGACAGAATAGGCAGTGCAGTGGATTGGATATAGGAAGAAAGGTTCAACTGAGGGCCCAAGGGGGGGAGTCCAAGTTATAAAGATTTGCATAATATGACCTAAAGCATCCAAGATATGAGAGGTAAGATGCACGAGGTCACCAGAAGGGGATTTGACAGATGGAATGTACAGGGCAGCCCGCTTATCCCTAAGAGCTCTAGCTAAAAACCTCCCTGCCCTGTTACCTCACTCGAACGAGACACTAGAGCAGATCTGACGGTACCGGTTGTATTTCTTATCTGTGCGTACCTGAACATCCTTCCGCACTTTGATCAAGTCTCGGAGGACACTCTCAGAAAGAGTCGCCTTATGCTGAGACTCAAGAATGTGTAATTGTGCGAGAAGGTCTTTTAGTTTTTGGGACGCTTCTCGCTTCACGCGGGACCCATGTTGGATCAGGACTCCACGCAGTACACACTTCAATGCTTTCCACTGGCACTGAGGCGAGGTGGAATCAGTCGAGTGGTCTATGACGAAGTTAGAAATCGCTGCTTTCAGATCAGCAAGGCACAGCGGGTCGGAGAGAAGCGATTCATTGAGTCTCCACATAAAGTCCCTCCTCTGGCTATTGGGGAGAGAAAGGTCACAGAATACCAGGGCATGGTCAGAAAATATTATAATGCCTATAGAGGTAGAAAGGACCTGTGGAAGAAGGCAATGGCTAACAAAAATTTGGTTTTATCGTGTGTAAACCTGACTGGCATGGGAATAAAAGGTATAGTCACGGGTGTGATAATCTCCACGGGTCAGCCAATTGCATAGAAAAAAGAAGGCGACGGATCTTGTTCAGTTGCGCGCGGGACAAGGTGGAGGTCCCAGAGGAGCAATCTAGGGAAGGAAGCATAGATACATTAAAATCCCCGGAGACCAGCAGAACCCCCTGGGAAAATAACAGTAAATCATCCATGGTCGCTTGTAATAAGGACACCTGACCATGGTTTGGAGCATAGATATTAGCTATGGTGTAAGTCCTACCGAGGATAGAGCATTTGACAAAAACGTAGCGGCCTTCATTATCAGTCTTGGAATCTAAAACCTCTACAGCAAGAGACTTGTGAAAAAGAAGCGCCACCCCCTTAACTTCATGGGACAGATCACAACTAGTGAACCAAGTGGGGTAATATCTATTACGGAGGACTGCTTACATGGTCCTTAAGGAGGTGAGTCTCCTGGAGACAAACCACCGCCGCCTTCTGTTTATGCATGGAATATAATATCTTTGCTCTCTTCTCAGGGACATTAAAACCCTGAACATTCAGGGACGCAATGCATAGGGAGGCCATCAATTAAGGACAGTATCCAAGAGGAGAGCAAAGAGGCAAGTAACACTGCTATCCCCCACTATAGAAAGGAGTATGTGGGTAGGGAAAGGGGTTAGGAAAGACGGGAAGGAGCACGGTAAGACAAGGATGGAAGGAGGGAAAATAAGGGGGGAGCACTGAAAACGGGAAGGGAAGGGAAGAGACTAAGAGGAAAGAAGAAGGGAAAATAAACCAGCAGACTACAGCAGTGTCTGCAAAGGCAAACTAAGATAAGTAGCACACAGCTAACTCCAGGTAGGGGATAATCCTACCACAACCTATTGGGGGCAACAGGATAGCACAACAAATCAGTGAGAAAGGGAGCAGAACAACAGTAAACATGGAAGGGTAGAGAGCTCCGAGGACACACACCGAAGAGGAGGAGGCGAAAGAAAAAAGGGGGAAAAAGTGAGATGTAACCACGGCAGAAGGAGAAGACAAGGAGGACAGTCCTGCAGAGTATAGTAGAATAATGAAGGACTACCAAACAGTCAGGAGGAGAGCAGGAGCCAAGTTATCAACAACCTCAAACAGGAGGGGAGCAGTAGCCCAGACAAAAGCAACCTGAGGGAGGGAATAAAATAAAAAATAAAAAAAAAGGCAGTGAGAGTACAAAATCAATTGCATATGTCAATATGTAAGATCAAGGCAAGACAGTCAACGGTCCCTAGAGCCTCCAGGACCCTCATCAGAGCCCGATCTACTTCGAGGGCGGCGTCGGGAGCACAGGGGCCGCGGTGAAGGTCCATCCTGCTGCGATGAACGCAGCCGAGGCGGGGGGGGCTTCAATGAGGAGAATGGGTCAGCAGACAGTTCCTCCCATCCCGGGAGAGTAAGAAAGGGCAGTCCAAACACCTGAAGGAACTGGGGAAGGTTCTCCGGGGTGCGAAGAGTAGCCGATTTGTCCAGGTGGTGTGCGTGGAGCGCAAACGGAAAACCCCAGCGGTATAAAATGTGACGAGATTGTAGTTCCTGTAGAAGGGGCTTCAATGAGGCTCGCAGTCTGGACAGGTCAGGGAATAACTGCAGTTTAGCTCCATCAAAGTTAATGTCCCGCAGGTGGCGGGCTTTTTGCATAATGTCCTCCTTGACAGAATAATAGTGAATGCGGCAAATAACATCACATGGCCTAGCCGGATCCGAACTGGGAGGGCGGAGGGCTCGGTGAGCCCTATCAATAGCAATAGGAGATTGGGCTGGACGGCCTAGTATGGAATTGAATATATCAGTTATAGTGGGTAGGAGTACATCTGCTTTTGTCGCTTCCAGGAGCCCCCGCAGTCGAATATTATTGTGCCGGTTGCGGTTTTCCTGATCATCCATGTGAGAATGTAGCAATTTCTGATTGTTCGCTTGTCTAGTTACAGCATCCCGCAGCTCGGCAATAGAGGTCTGGGTGACAACACGAAAGGAATCCAGAGCACCCACTTTGGCAGAGAGGGTATCCACCTCAGACTGCACCACCTGGATATCTTCTCGCCAGGAAGCGTGGAGATCCTCCTTAAGGGCCAAAATATCATGTTTTGTAGGTAAAAAGGACAGCAGAGCTTGCAGTTCTGGATGGGATTGTAGTATGCGGGCAGCATCAGAGCTAGAGGCAGGTAGGGTCATAGACTCTACAGTCAGAGGCCGCGTGGCTGAGGCCTGAGGTGGGTGTGAAGGATCTCCAACAGTGTGCACAGCAGGCTCCTCCACCATAGCCTGCAGGGGCCAGGGGCTCCCCCATGAGGAGGACCAGGAGGGGCTCGGAGAAGCAGGGGGATTCTCCATAGAAACAGCTGGGGGCTAAGGCGGCACCTGCGGTAGAGGTGAGGGGGCCACCACTGCAGAATACAGGAGAGGGGACCCCTGGGGAGGCAAGCTGGACACTATGACAGTGGGGGCCAGCACCAGTGGAGGGAGAGTCCCGACTGATTGGTGAGGCAGAGTCACAGAGGGGTCCCCCAGAGGAGAGGGTGGGGGCTCCGCTGCCCAAACTGTGTCCGGCCGGGGGCTGGATTGGGGGGTCACAGGAGTGTACGGCCGGGGCTTGAGCGGGGTGTGCAAGACGTGCAGGCCTGCTGAGGAGCGCGTCCCCGGCTGCAAGGAGGACGCGCAGGGCGGTGTCTGGGCCAGGACCGGAGCGCTGAGGTCCGCGGCCTGCAAGTCAATCAGTGGGAGAGAAGAGGGGCCCCGCTCCACCTCCCCACACTCACCGGCTCTCCTCCGCTGCTGCTTCACGCGGTCTGCTTCCGGAGATGAAGATGGCGCCCAGGCATCAGTGCTGCACGCGTCCCTCTCCTCTAAGCTGCGGTGGGCGGGGCCTTACGCTGCAATGAAGGAGCAGAAGATGGCGGCGGCCCAGGGGTGGGCCTTCCCCGAGGACTCCGGCAGGCCGATCAGCGGGGCAAAAAAGTTAGAGATGGGCGTAGGGGATGCTCTGGGGCCTGCTGCACCCCTGGGTCCCCTTCCCTTCGTCCTCCGTACCATGGCACAGGATAATAAGTCCTCCTAGCGTCGGGTGGACACGGAGCTCCTCTGGAACACGTCTACCCTGCGTGCATAGCTAGACACGCCCCCGTATCCAGCCTTTTTATGTAGTATAAGCTATTTCCTAGTCATCAGATGGACCAGGTCCTTTATCCTATAGTATCAGCCTTTTTATGTAGCATAAGCTATTTCCTAGTCATCAGATGGACCAGGTCCTTTATCCTATAGTATCAGCCTTTTTATGTAGTTAAACTATTTCCTAATCATCAGATGGACCAGGTCCTTTATCCTATAGTATCCAGACTTTTTATGTAGTATAAGCTATTTCCTAATCATCAGATGGACCGGGTCCTTTATCCTATAGTATCCAGCCTTTTTATGTAGCATAAGCTATTTCCTAGTCATCAGATGGACCAGGTCCTTTATCCTATAGTATCCAGCCTTTTTATGTAGCATAAGCTATTTCCTAATCATCAGATGGACCAGGTCCTTTCTCCTATAGTATTTAGCCTTTTTATGTAAAATAAGCTATTTCCTATTCATCAGATGGACCAGGTCCTTTATCCTATAGTATCAGCCTTTTTATGTAGCATAAGCTATTTCCTAATCATCAGAGGGACCGGGTCCTTTATCCTATAGTATCTAGCCTTTTTATGTAGGATAAGCTATTTCCTAATCATCAGATGGACCAGGTCCTTTATCCTATAGTATCCAGCCTTTTTATGTAGTATAAGCTATTTCCTAATCATCAGATGGACCAGGTCCTTTATCCTATAGTATCCAGCCTTCTTATGTAGTATAAGCTATTTCCTAATCATCAGATGGACCAGGTCCTTTATCATATAGTATCCAGCCTTTTTATATAGCATAAGCTATTTCTGTAACGCCGAGTGCTCCGGGTCCCTCTCCTTCCCCGGAGCGCTCGCAGTGTTCTGCTCGCAGCGCCCCGGTCAGACTCGCTGACCGGGAGCGCTGCTCTGATTCCCCCGGCGGGGATACGATCCGTGTGGCGGGTCGTGCCTGCCCGCGGGTCGCATCACGTTCTGTTTACCTGCCCTGTTCCCCGTCTGCTCAGTCCCGGCGCGCGGTCCTGCTCTCTAGGGCGCGCCCGCCGGGTCTCTCAGATTTAAAGGGCCAGTACACCATTAAGTGGTGTCTGGTCCAATCAGTTCTAATCACTCCTACTCTATATAAACCCACTTCCCCTTCCTGTCCTCGCCGGATCTTGTTGCCTTGTGCCAGTGAAAGCATTTATTGTGAGCCTATTGCTTGTGTATCCAGACCCTTTGCCGTTGCCCCTGACTACGAACCGTTGCCGCCTGCCCTAACCTTCTGCTATGTCTGAACTTGCCTTGCCTTGTCCTTGTGTACCGTGCCTTGTGTACGACAACAAGACCCTTGTGTACGACAACAAGGCCGGCGGCGTGTGATGTCACGCCTCTGCCCCCGTGTGACGTCACGCTCTGCCCGTCAATGCAAGCCTACGGGAGGGGGCGTGATAGCTGTCTCACCCCCTCCCGTAGGCTTACATTGAGGGGGGGAGCGTGACGTCACATGCCGCCGGCCTTGTGGTGATCCGTAATCAGACCCGGAGCGAACACGCTCCGGGGACTGATTACAAACGGGGTGCCGCGTGCAAGATCCCGGGGGTCGCCAGTGGCGGGACTCCCGCGATCAGGCATCTTATCCCCTATCCTTTGGTTAGGGGATAAGATGTCTAAGCACCGGAAAACCCCTTTAACCGTCTCAATGCCGCCTTCGCCTCTGCATTGGTCCTGTCCAGGCCTGATCCTATGAAGCCTTTTTTCCTTGAGGTTGATGCCTCCTCGATCGGAGCGGGAGCCATTCTTCTTCAAAAAAACGCTTCTGGAAAAAACATCACTTGCGTTTTTTTCTCCAAAACCTTCTCTCCTCCAAAAAAAAAATATTCTATTGGAGACCGAGAACTTTTGGCCTTTAAGTTGGCGCTTGAGGAGTGGAGACATCTCTTGGAAGGATCCATTTGTCCCATCACCATCTACACGGACCATAAAAATGTATCTTATCTCCAGACCGCCCAGCGGTTAAATCCTCGCCAGGCTAGATGGTCGTTGTTTTTTGCCGGCTTCAATTTTGTAATACACTTCCGTCCTGCTGACGGAAGAATGTCAGGGCTGATGCTCTGTCACGTTCCACCGATGCCTCCGAGTCTGAAGCTCCCCTACAGCACATTATACCACCTGAGTGCCTGATCTCTTCTGCCCCAGCCTCTCTGGTGCAAATCCCTCCTGGAAATACTTTTGTCCCTCCACGTCTTCGCCTCAAGATCCTCAAATGGGGGGGGCGGAGCCTGGCCGCAGACTTAGATGGACGCGTGAGCCTGCAGCTCTCCGTTCTAGCTCGCTCCTAGCACCTTTTACTACACTCCTTTTAGCATGAAAATGGTCAAAATCGGCAGGGGAGCGCACAGTGAGCCTGTCGGGCAGGAGCCAGGCAGACATGACCAAATTCTGGAAGAAGAAGAACGCCACCTCTCCGGCCAGACCTCTTAAGATGGCGCCTGAACCTCCTTCCCGCCAGACCAGAGAGGATATGGCAGACTCTGAGGACTCTGAAGAAGAGGTAGCCTCACCGATGGTGACACAGCACTTCATTAAATCCTTCATGAAGAAAGCACTCTCGATGCCCTAAAGCCTGTGATCTCTGAACTGACTGAAATCAAGACGGATGTACGTTCTGTTGGTTATAGGACGGAGGCACTGGAAGCGGCGTGCACCAGCATTTCCACGCACTCTGAGACTCTGGCGAACAGGCAAGCTAAACTGGTTACCCATGTTAATTCCGCCCTATTTCTCATAGAGGACCAAGAAAGTAGGAGCTGCCGTAAAAACATTCGTGTTAAAGGGCTCTCGGAGTCCTGGGCTCCGGAGGCATTGTGAAAAGTGACAATGGAGATATTCGCCACCCTACTGGGTCCTGAGGGAGCAGCACAGATTATTATTGAGCGGGTGCATCGCGCACTGCGACCGAAGCCAAAACCCTCAGAGCCGCCGAGAGACATCATTTGTGGCTTGCTCTCATTATGTGGCTTGCTCTTCATTATGTGGACACTGCAGCAGTCCTGCAAGCAGCGAGAGAGCAGAGACCCCTCACTTATGGGGAGGATGAACTTGCCTTGTTCCAGGACTTATCACCCTCCACCCTGGCTAAATGCAGGATCTTAAAACCCTTACTGGAGACACTGCGGAACAAGAATCTTACCTATGCTTGGCTTTTTCCCTTCGGGCTGTCCATTAATCACAATGGAAGGAGGCTTACTGTGCGCACACCGGAGGATTTGGAGACGGTGTGGTCGACCCTGGACATTCCTCCGTTGAACATTCCGTCCTGGCTACCGGTGACAGATTTACAGTCTCTCCCGCCTCTACCGCAGCAAGAGGAGTGGAGGCTAGTCGGCAGACAGAAATCCAACAAAACGAAGAAGACACCGGTGAAGGATCAGCCTCCCCCGCGCTGAGAGACTCTGCTGGATGGACTGGCCTGCTGGCTGTCTAAGGTTTTCCTATCTGACAGTTACCTGATTTACCTGTTTATTACTGACCTTCACTCTGACATAGTCCTTCAGAGTTTGTGTGGATATTAGTACAACCATTTCATGATTCATAGTTATCTGTGCATTGCCTACCTTTTGTCATCTAGGGCCCTATTAGGTGCTGAGTTAGGCATGTGTTTGATATTGGGGTTGGCCTTCCTGCCTGTGGTTTGCTACTCACGTAGAGTGTCTTTGGTGCTGCTTGGTATGCATGATGAGACTAGCGGGGAGGTCTCTGCTCCTCTGGTGAGTGGTTGCTGCTTGCATTTTGCCTGTCTTTTGCTCAGTTTTCGTCTTCCTTGCCCCTACTTTGTCTTTGTTCTCTCTGGGCTTCTCCTTGGCCTCCTGTCCTATCTTCTTCTTTCCCGTTTCTCTTCACCCTCTTCTACCTCTTTTCCCACCTACACTCATTTTCTCCACCCAGCTCATTGACTTTCCCCCTAGTCTTCACACTTTCTCTTTCTCATTTACCTCTTCACGGGCTAGGAATATTGGTCTAACCGTTGACCGTTTACCTCTCCCCCAGCACACCCTTATGTGAAATTTTTTTTTTCTTCCTCGCTATACTGCTAGGGAACATATTATTGGTGCCACTTTGCACTACAATTATCTTTTAGTTCGATCCATTGAAGTTGATTCGGTTTTGTTTGCTTCATCTGTTGACCCTTACCCGTACCTTCCCTACCCCCTCCCACCCCTGAGTGCACTTCAGTCCGTCTGGTTACCGCCATGCCTGACATCAAACTCATGTCTTATAATGTGAGAGGTTTTAATACATCCAATAAGAGGCATCACATAATAGAGCTGGCCAGGAAACAGGGAGCGAATGTGCTGCTAATACAAGAAACCCACTTTAAAGAATCAAAAATACCAAGGTTGCCTCTGAGACACTTTGATAGATGGTTCCATTCCTTTCAAGAGTCATCAGCATCTAGGGGGGTCTCTGTAGCGTTACATAGATCCCTGCCACTGTGCGTCCTGGATATGTTCAGGGACTCAGAGGGTAGGGCTCTTTTCCTGAAAGTTCAGATACAGGCACTAAAATTTACTATAGCAAATGTGTATGTTCCTAACCAACACCAGGTCAGCTGGTTATTACAGATCCTGGACAAGCTAGCTTTGTTTGCGGAGGGTCCTATTGTGTTAGGGGGTGATCTGAATATTACTTTAAACCCGATTCTAGACTCCACCTCAGGGAAATCCCACATTTCCTTTAGGGCACTTGCCAAATTGCACTCTAAACTAACTGACATGTCTCTTTCAGATGCCTGGCGCCTTCTCCATACCATGGAAAAAGACTACTCGTATTTCTCCGCTGTTCATAATTCATACCAACGTTTGGACTATTTCCTGGTACACTACAAGTTTTAACAGGACCTCAGAGCCGCAGGGATCTCTTCTATTACCCTGTCTGATCAAGCTCCTGTCTCTATTTCCCTATCCCTTTTCTCCTCTCCTCCTCTGCCCTCGAGATGGCGAATAAATGAATGTATTCTGGAGAGTAGGGAAGCTAAGGGAGATGTTGAAAAACAGCTACACATGTATTTTGACATTAACACCAAGTCAGGTCCTTCAGCACCCATGGTGTGGGAGGCCCATTAATCATATATACGTGGTATATTTATTTTGTGGGGAGCTAGGCTTAAGAAGGAAAGACGATTGTCAGTTTCCAACCTGCTGTCCCAGATCTCGTCCCTGGAAAGATCCCATAAACGCTCTAGGGCGCTACTCTTACAGGAGCAACTTAAATCCCTTAGAGAGCAACTTCTACAACTCCTTCAGGACAGATCCTCGAAACCATATTTACACTATAGACACAAACTGTATGCTCACGGGAATAAAGGAGGAAAACTTATGTCGTCCTTACTCAAAAAGGCTAAGGCCAAAAGTCACATCTACGCCATTAAGACCCCTTGAGGGCTTACCCACACAAACTCACTTGACATGGCTTAGGCATTCAGAGACTTTTATGACTCACTTTACAATCTGAGAGGAGCTGACACATGCTCACAGTTGGAAGGCCGCCAATGGCTCACGGATGAATTCTTGGCGGATTTGCATCTCCCTGAGTTAACACCAATGATGGCACAGGAACTTCTACTCCCCGTAACTCAAGAAGAGGTAAAAAGGGTCTTATCCTCTTTTCCCCCAGGTAAGAGCCCAGGTCCAGACGGACTTCCTCTTGCCTACTATAAAGCCTTCCTACCCACATTGCTGCCCCACCTCACTGACTTTTGCACGGCGCTCTTCCAGGGGACATTGCCTCCCAAACAAACGTTAGAAGCACATATTACGCTGCTCCCTAAGGAAGGAAGAAACCCTGAGGAATGCGGCAGTTACAGACCGATTTCTCTTCTTAATCTAGACCTCAAAATCTGGGCGAAATTACTCTCCATGCGTATGAAGAAATTTCTGCCCCACCTCATTGGTGATGAATAGGCCGGCTTTGTCCCCGGTAGGGAAGGCCGCAAGAACACAGTAAAGCTCTTATCGTGTGTCCACGCAGCCCACTACCACAATACCCCATTAGTCCTTCTCGGCGTTGATGCCGAGAAGGCATTTGATAGGGTTAGCTGGCCCTTCATGAAGTCTGTACTACGGAAGTTCCACTTCCCGACGTCCTTTATTGATGCTGTCTTCACCCTGTATTCGTGCCCGTACGCGGCTCTGTTGGTAAACAAAGTGGTCTCCCCGCCATTTGACATAGGCAACGGAACCAGACAGGGCTGCCCTCTATCGTCTACACTTTTCGTGCTGGTGATGGAGAGCCTACTACAGAAAGTAAGGCAGATGTCGGAAATAGCAGGGAGCCATACTTCGAGGGGCGAACTCAAAGTATTGGCATTTGCAGACGATCTCCTGTTTTTGCTGAGCAACCCTACGGAAAGCCTACCCTGCCTGGTTCAGTTGTTTGAGCAGTTCGGATCGGTATCCAATTTTAAAGTAAATTGTCTAAATCGGAACTCCTCAATGTATCCTTACCCTCCGCTTGTCTTGCTAAGCTAAAAGGCTTGTCCCCATTTCCCTGGTCTGCCTCATCCCTGAAGTACCTAGGGGTTAATATTACTGCCTCAATTGCCAAATTATATGGAGCCAACTTTAAACCTTTGCTTAAAGAAATCAACCAAATACTGAATGAATATGACCTCCCGATGATTTTGTGGTTTGGCAGAAAGAATGTAGTTAAGTGCTATGTGATGCCTAAAGTATTATACAAAATGAGGATGCTTCCTATCGCTTTACCTCTCACATTCTTCCGCCATATGAGAATCAGTATTTCAAGATACGTCTGGAAACAAAGCAAACCTAGACTGACACATAGCTTATTGACCAGACACCCTAGGGAGGGGGGTATAGGCCTTACGGATGTCAGAAACCATTATAAAGCTATTCAGCTCCAAAGATGGCTAGATGAAGTTAGATCGTACTCTCTTACTAGAGAGGTAGCACTCGCGCCACAAGGGGAACCATCTAGAGAACTCCTCCGGACTCTCTGGTTGCCCTCTCCTAGGAGATATCTCCACATCTTTTGTATCAGGGTATGACCTCTGTCTAGCTTGAACTCTCCCCTCTTCTATCTCCTGCCCTCTCCCCTTTCTTTCCTGCTAGCCTTATACCTGCGGCTGTGGACCTGGAGGAACCAACCTTTACAGCTATGTGGTCGAAACTAAACCATATCCCTATTGCTCAGCTCTTTGGGGGTGGAGAGGTGCCAGGTGCTCACACCCTGCAATCATACATACCGTTTCAGAGGTTCTCTTTTCTGCATGTCAGTCACTTCATTCATTGCTGCACTCTATTTGCCCAAAAGTATAAAACGAATAGGCCTCTCACGAAGTTTGAGGAGCTTATCACCACTACCAACTACAAGAATTGTAATTTGTCTGCGTGCCTGAAGTGGGTGACTCATGCCAGAGAACAGACTCCTCCACACTACATAGCGTCCTGGGCGAAAGAACTGGGTGTAACTTTCACTGATGAGGAAGTGACCTCTATACTTACCTGATCTCATGGTCACTCGAGGTGTATTAGGCTACAGGAGTTGCATTATAAAATTGTGTCGAGGTGGTACAAAACCCCTGAATTTCTGTACAATCACCAACTGTCGGAAACAAATCTCTGCTGGCGTTGTAAATCACAGATTGGCACTCATCTGCATGTCTGGTGGACTTGCCCCATCATTGCCTCCTTCTGGAAGGAAGTGGATATGCAGATCTCTCATATCCTGCAAAAACAGATCACTCTTACACCCTCATTAGTCCTGCTAGGTCTGGCTTCTCCAGATTATTCCCCCTACAGACACTCCCTAGCCACCCACTAAATTGCAGAAGCTAAATCTCCAATACCTCTATATTGGTTACAAAATTCCTCACCATCCCTTTCAGAGTGGAAAAAGAAGGTGCACAAGATATGCAGATTTGAGGAACTTTCACACAGGGCACGACGATCCTATGATAAGTATAAAGTCATATGGTCTCCCTGGCCAACCTTTGCTAAAACATGATGTCACTCTTAGCGAAATATAATCTGAGTTACGCATTGACCTGAATCCCTGATATTGCACTCCCCTCCACTTCCCCTCCTTCTTCCCCCCCCCCATACCCTATCTTGTCCTAATCTCATGTTAAAAGGGTCCCTGTATTAACATCGGGCTTATGCTCGTTCTTGTATTGGTTGCGCAATTTTGTATGCTAACACTAATTGCTGTTCTCACTTTCTATGATTCGCTTGGTTGGCTGCTGCTGCACCTGCCAAACTGCACTTACGTTACTTTATATGCCTTAACCACCTTTTGTTTTCCTGTATGTTTGTTTACTTATTCAAGAAAAAAATAAAAAGAAATTTGACAAAAAAAGATCCTCAAATGGGGTCACTCCTCTCACTTAGCTGGCCACGCTGGAATCAAAAAATCCATTCAGTTAATTTCCCGACAATATTGGTGGTCCTCCGTGGAGAAGGATGTGGCTGATTTTGTTCGGGCTTGTACAGTTTGTGCCCGTGATAAAACTCCTCGCCATAAGCCTGCAGGCTTTCTCCTTCCTCTGCCAGTGCCCGAACAGCCATGGTCCCATATTGCTATGGACTTTATCACTGATCTTCTACCTTCTCACGGCAACAGTCATTTGGGTGGTCGTTGATCGTTTTTCTAAAATGGCTCATTTTGTCCCTCTGCCTGGTCTTCTTTCCGCGCAACTGTTGGCGAAACAAGTTTTTTCTTCAAATTTTTCGTCTTCACGGGCTTCCCACGCACATAGTCTCTGACAGAGGCGTTCAATTTGTTTCAAAATTCTGGAGGGCACTCTGCAGTCAATTAAAAATCTGATTAAATTTTTCATCTGCTTACCACCCACAATCCAACGGTCAAGTGGAAAGAGTTAACCAGATACTTGGTGACTACCTGCGACATTTTGTTTCATCCAGTCAAGATGATTGGGTCGACCTTCTGCATTGGGCCAGATTTTCTTACAATTTTAAAAACTCTGAATCCTCTTCCAAGTCTCAATTTTTTGTGGTATACGGCCGTCACCCTCTTCCCCCCCCTCCCTATGCCCACTTCTTCTGGAGCTCCTGCCGTGGATGAACTGACTCAAAATTTTTCCTCTATCTGGCGTGACACTCGAAAGTCTCTTCAATTGGCATCTTCCCGTATGAAGAGACATGCCGACAAGAATAGAAGGGTTCCTCCTGTTTTTTCCCCCGTTGACAAGGTATGGCTTTCTGCTACGCACATACGATTCCGGATACCCAGTTACAAGTTGGGTCCTCGATTTTTAGGCCCATTCAAGGTCAAAAAACAAATTAACCCTGTCTCTTATCAACTTCATCTTCCTCCCTCTCTCCGCATCCCTAATTCTTTCCATGTTTCGTTGCTCAAGCCTGTTGTTTTTAACCGTTATTCTGTTTTTCTCCCAAGGTCACTTTTCCTGCTCCTGTCTCTGGCTCCTTTGGTCCAATCAGTTCTAATCACTCCTACACTATATGAACCCACTTCCCCTTCCTGTCCTCGCCGGATCTTGTTGCCTTGTGCCAGTGAAAGCGTTTATTGTGAGCTGGCAGAGGAAGGAGAAAGCCTGCAGGCTTCTGGCGAGGAGTTTTATCCAGACCCTTTGCCGTTGCCCCTGACTACGAACCGTTGCCGCCTGCCCTGACCTTCTGCTACGTCTGACCTTGCCTTGCCTTGTGTACCGCGCCTGTCTCAGCTGCCAGAGAGGTTGACCTGGGGGTTACCTGCCGCAGCAAGTCCATCCTGCTTTGCGGCGGGCTCTGGTGAATACCAGTAATCCCTAAGACTCCGTTCTCCTGGTACGGCCCATGTCATCGCCTCTCTGGCACAGAGGATTCACTATCCGTGTCCTCCCCGCATACCAGTCCAGATCCTGACAATTTCCTAATCATCAGATGGACCAGGTCCTTTATCCTATAGTATCAGCCTTTTTATGTAGCATAAGCTATTTCCTAATCATCAAATGGACCAGGTCCTTTATCCTATAGTATCAGCCTTTTTATGTAGTATAAGCTATTTCCTAATCATCAGATGGACCGGGTCCTGTATCCTATAGTATCAGCCTTTTTATGTAGTATAAGCTATTTCCTAATCATCAGATGGACCGGGTCCTTTATCCTATAGTATCAGCCTTTTTATGTAGTATAAGCTATTTCCTAATCATCAGATGGACCAGGTCCTTTATCCTATAGAATCAGCCTTTTTATGTAGTATAAGCTATTTCCTAATCATCAGAGGGACCAGGTCCTTTATCCTATAGTATCAGCCTTTTTATGTAGTATAAGCTATTTCCTAATCATCAGATGGACCAGGTCCTTTATCCTATAGTATCAGCCTTTTTATGTAGTATAAGCTATTTCCTAATCATCAGATGGACCAGGTCCTTTATCCTATAGTATCCAGCCTTTTTATGTAGTATAAGCTATTTCCTAATCATCAGATGGACCAGGTCCTTTATCCTATAGTATCAGCCTTTTTATGTAGTATAAGCTATTTCCTAATCATCAGATGGACCAGGTCCTTTATCCTATAGTATCAGCCTTTTTATGTAGTATAAGCTATTTCCTAATCATCAGATGGACCGGGTCCTTTATCCTATAGTATCAGCCTTTTTATGTAGTATAAGCTATTTCCTAATCATCAGATGGACTGGGTCCGTTATCCTATAGTATCAGCCTTTTTATATAGCATAAGCTATTTCCTAATCATCAAATGGACCAGGTCCTTTATCCTGTAGTATCCAGCCTTTTTATGTAACATAAGCTATTTCCTAATCATCAGATGGACCGGGTCCTTTATCCTATACTATCCAGCCTTTTTATGTAGCATAAACTATTTCCTAGTCATCAGAGGGACCAGGTCCTTTATCCTATAGTATCAGCCTTTTTATGTAGTATAAGCTATTTCCTAATCATCAGATGGACCAGGTCCTTTATCCTATAGTATCAGCCTTTTTATGTGCATCAGTAGTGTCGCTCGCGAATATTCGCAATGCTAATTTCATTCGTGAATATCGCATATTCGCGAATTCGTGAATATAGCACTATATATTCGTAATTACGAATATTCGTTTTTTGTTTTATTTCTTCACAGTACACATAACAGTGATCACCCCTCTCTGCTTCCAGCTTGTGTGGTGTAAAGAAGGCTCTAATACTACTGTGTGAGACTGGCGTGGGAATTTAAGCTTATGCTAATTCTTGTATATGCTAATTTTCCGCATATGCTAATTTTTGCATACGCGAATTTTCGCATATGCGAAAATAAAACGTGAATATTAAGAATATGCGAATTTAGCGAATATATGACGAATATTCATCCATATATTTGCGAAATATCTCGAATTTGAATATGGCCTATGCCGCTCAACACTAGTCATCAGAGGGACCAGGTCCTTTAACCTATAGTATCCAGCCTTTGTATATATTATAAGCTATTTCCTAATCATCAGATGCACCAGGTCCTTTATCCTATAGTATCAGCCTTTTTATGTAGTATAAGCTATTTCCTAATCATCAGATGCACCAGGTCCTTTATCCTATAGTATCCAGCCTTTTTATGTAGTATAAGCTATTTCCTAGTCATCAGATGGACCGGGTCCTTTATCCTATAGTATCAGCCTTTTTATGTAGCATAAGCTATTTCCTAATCATCAGAGGGACCAGGTCCTTTATCCTATAGTATCAGCCTTTTTATGTAGCATAAACTATTTCCTAATCATCAGATGGACCGGGTCCTTTATCCTATATTATCAGCCTTTTTATGTAGTATAAGCTATTTCCTAATCATCAGATGGACCGGGTCCTTTATCCTATAGTATCCAGCCTTTTTATGTAGTATAATCTATTTCCTAATCATCAGATGGACCGGTCCTTTATCCTATAGTATCCAGCCTTTTTATGTAGCATAAGCCATTTCCTAATCATCAGATGGACCGGTCCTTTATCGTATAGTATCCAGCCTTTTTATGTAGCATAAACTATTTCCTAATCCTCAGATGAACAGGGTCCTTTATCCTATAGTATCAGCCTTTTTATGTAGCATAAGCTATTTCCTAATCATCAGATGGACCAGGTCCTTTATCCTATAGTATCCAGCCTTATTATGGAGCATAAACTATTTCTTAGTCATCAGATGGACCAGGTCCTTTATCCTATAGTATCCAGCCTTTTTATGTAGCATAAGCTATTTCCTAATCATCAGATGAACAGGGTCCTTTATCCTATAGTATCAGCCTTTTTATGTAGCATAAGCTATTTCCTAATCATCAGATGGACCAGGTCCTTTATCCTATAGTATCCAGCCTTTTTATGTAGTATAAGCTATTTCCTAATCATCAGATGGACCAGGTCCTTTATCCTATAGAATCAGCCTTTTTATGTAGCATAAGCTATTTCCTAATCATCAGAGGGACTGGGTCCTTTATCCTGTAGTATCAGCCTTTTTATGTGTCATAAGCTATATCCTAGTCATCAGATGGACCGGGTCCTTTAGCCGCCCAGGATTTTAGCTGCCTCGTCTAGGGTTTGTAATAAATAAAAGTATCTGCAGCGTCTTATGTTCAGAAGAGACGATCTTCAAGGGAGATGCGCGGATCCTGTCTGATGCCTTGAATTAAAGTCTCTATAATCATAATGAGAAGGGGGCGGGGACAACACTGACGCGTTACATTCCCTATATACAACGTCAGGGACAATATTACATTTATTATAAGTCCAGTGTGCGGAGATGAATATAAGAATAATAAATAATATGAGCAAGAAAACTTTTATTAACAATTGGTAACAAGTTTGGAGATGCAGTATATCAGGGGTCTCAAACTGGTGGCCCTCCAGATGTTGTATAACTTTAACTCCCAGCATGCCAGGACATGCCCGGACAGCCGTTGGCTGCAGATAACCGTTGTCGGCCATGTTAAGGAATTTAACCCATTGCTTCAGGTACATTTGCTGTTCGAGGCCAAATTGGAAATGTTTTATCAATCAGGCCTGATAGATTGGAAGAAATGACACAGACTGGGATCTGTATACAGCGTCTTCTGACGTTTACTACATACAGCAGAATTCTTATAGGCAAAGATGAAGGGACGGCAAACTCCCCAATGATACCTGGTTACAAACAGGCGTCTTATCTCTAAGTAGGAAGGACGGGAAGTGTGAACGTCTTCAGACTCAGTAGCCTTGGAGTTTTCTGTACGCTCAGCAGTTGTGGTTCTTGTTTACAAGTTTCCTGGTTATAATTCTGGTAAAGTTCACACTCAGTTCATAATGAAGCAACATAGACAAGATGGTGGACTATAGACAACATGGCCGATGATATACAAAATGGCGTATAATCATATGAAGGATTATTATAAAAGGTTATATAAAAATGTATAACAAGCTGACTCCCCTCACAGGCATGCTGGGAGTTGAAGTTTTGCAACATCTGGAGGGCCGCCAGTTTGAGACCCCTGCAGTATATGATATATGTCAGATATCCTATGTACATGGTTAATATATAGATGTGATATCTGCATCATGTATTGCTCTGAATTGGCTTCTCTCCTGTGTGAATTCTTAGATGTCTGTTAAGTGTTTTTTTCTCAGTAAAACATTTCCCACATTCTGAGCATGAAAATGGCTTCTGTCCTGTGTGAGTTCTTTCATGTTTAACAAGATCTGATTTATGAGTAAAACATTTTCCACATTCTGAACATGAAAATGGCTTCTCTCCTGTGTGAGTTCTTTGATGATAAACAAGACTTGATTTAATAGTAAAACATTTTCCACATTCTAAACATGGAAATGGCTTCTCCCCTGTGTGAGTTTTTTGATGATAAACAAGACTTGATTTCTCAATAAAACACTTTCCACATTCTGAACATAAAAATGGCTTCTCCCCTGTGTGAGTTTTTTGATGATAAACAAGACTTGATCTCTTAGAAAAACACTTTCCACATTCTGAACATGAAAATGGCTTCTCTCCTGTGTGAGTTCTTTGATGATTAACAAGACTTGATTTTGCAGTAAAACATTTTCCACATTCTGAACATGGAAATGGCTTCTCTCCAGTGTGAGTTCTCTGATGTCTAACAAGTTTTGATTTACAAGTAAAGCATTTTCCACATTGTGAACATGGAAATGGCTTCTCTCCTGTGTGAGTTCTCTGATGTTCAACAAGATATGATTTTTGAGTAAAACATTTTCCACATTCTGAACATAGAAATGGCTTCTCTCCTGTGTGAGTTCTCTGATGTTCAACAAGATATGATTTTTGAGTATAACATTTTCCACATTCTGAACATGGAAATGGCTTCTCTCCTGTGTGAGTTCTCTGATGTTCAAAAAGATATGATTTTTGAGTAAAACATTTTCCACATTCTGAACATGGAAATGGCTTCTCTCCTGTGTGAGTTCTTTGATGTATAACAAGACCTGATTTAAAAGGAAAACATTTCCCACATTCTGAGCATGAATAGTGTTTCTTTCCTGTGTGAGCTTGTTGATGTCCAACATTCCTTCTGTGACTTTTCTGTGATGAATGAGAAGACAGGACCTGTATATAAGGATGAGATGACAGATCTTGGCTGTGAAGGGCTGAGGGTGTATCTGGGATAATGGAATGTTCTTCATATGTATCTTGTGTGATATCATCATCTGCTTTATAATCTGAAGATATAAGATTCTCCTCTGATCTCCTGGTATAAGAATCTGCCAAGCATAACACAGAATTAATTTTAACCCCTTAAATTTAAGCTTTCCTCTGAGAGCCAAAACTCTTTATTTTGCCATAACATTTTTTGCGGCGCCGATCCTTCATTCACTGTGCGGTGAAATTATTTCTCAGGTGAATACAATCACAAGGATACTCAGTTTGCATAGTTTTTGTTACTTTGTAACCCCTTAACCAACCAACTACACCACCCTGCATGCCCTCATACAGCCTATACCTCTGCAGCAGACCCAAAAATGCGACTACCAGCATGTTGCACAATTACTTTTACTATACTAGTATATGGTGAAACATGCTGGGAGTAGTTTTGGGTTAGGTTAGCTGCAGAGCCATAGGCTGTATCAGGGCATGGTGGGTGATGTAGTTTTGGGTTGGTCAGCTGCAGAGCCATAGGCCATATCAGGGCATACTGGGAGTAGTTTTGGGTTAGGTCAGCTGCAGAGCCATAGGCTGCAGGGGCGTACCTAGAGCATTTGGCACCCGGGGCGGACCCTTTGTTTGGCACCCCCCCTCTAATTACACCTCCCTCCCCCCACTAATTACACCGCCTCCCTCCCCCTCCCCCTTAATTACACCTCCTGCTTCAGCGCATTCTGATCCTCTATATGAAAACAATTATTATCATAACCCTGCCAGACACTCTCTCTGAATATAATACTGCCACACACTGTGCTCTCTGAATATAACACTGCCATACACGGTCCCCTTTTAACATAATACTACCACACACTGTACCCTATAAATATAATACTACCACACACTGTACCCTATAAATATAATACTACCACACACTGTACCCTATAAATATAATACTGGCACACACTGTACCCTATAAATATAATACTACCACTTACTGTACCCTATAAATATAATACAACACACTGTACCCTATAAATATAATACTACCACACACTGTACCCTCTGAATATACTACCACACACTGTACCCTCTGAATATACTACCACACACTGTACCCTCTGAATATACTACCACACACTGTACCCTATGAATATAATAATACCACACACTGTACCCTATAAATATAATACTACCACACACTGTACCCTTTAAATATAATACTGGCACACACTGTACCCTATAAATATAATACCACTTACTGTACCCTATGAATATACTACCACACACTGTACCCTATAAATATAATAATACCACACACTGTACCCTATAAATATAATACTACCACACACTGTACCCTATAAATATAATACTACCACACACTGTACCCTCTGAATATACTACCACACACTGTACCCTATGAATATAATACTACCACACACTGTACCCTATAAATATACTGGCACACACTGTACCCTATAAATATAATACTACCACTTACTGTACCCTATGAATATACTACCACACACTGTACCCTCTGAATATACTATCACACTTTGTACCCTCTGAATATAATACCACACACTGTACCTTATAAATCTAATACTACCACACACTGTACCCTCTGAATATAATACTACCACACACTGTACCCTATAAATATAATATTGGCACACACTGTACCCTATAAATATAATACTACCACACACTGTACCCTATAAATATAATACTACCACACACTGTACCTTATAAATCTAATACTACAACACACTGTACCTTATAAATAATACTACCACACACTGTACCCTCTGAATATACTACCATACACTGTACCCTCTGAATATAATACTACCACACACTGTACCCTATAAATACAATACTACCACACATTGTACCCTATAAATAATATTGGCACACACTGTACCCTATAAATATAATATTGGCACACACTGTACCCTATAAATCTAATACTTCCACACACTGTACCTTCTAAATATAATACTACCACACACTGTACCCTCTGAATATAATACCACACACTGTACCCTCTGAATATAATACCACACACTGTACCCTATAAAAATAATATTACCACACATTGTACCTTATAAATATACTACCACACACTGTACCCTCTGAATATACTACCACACACTGTACCCTCTGAATATAATAATACCACACACTGTACCCTATAAATATAATACTAACACACATTGTACCCTATAAATATAATACTACTACTACCACCACACACTGTACCCTATAAATATATTAGTACCACACACTGTACCCTCTGAATATAATATTGGCACACACTGTACCCTATAAATATAATACTACCACACACTGTACCCTATAAATATTATACTACCACAAACTGTACCCTATAAATATAATACTACCACACACTGTACCTTATAAATCTAATACTACAACACACTGTACCTTATAAATATAATACTACCACACACTGTACCCTATAAAAATAATATTACCACACATTGTACCCTATAAATATAATACTACCACACACTGTACCCTATAAATATAATACTACCACACACTGTACCCTCTGAATATGATACCGCACATTGTACCCACTGAATATAATAATACCACACACTATAACCTCTGAATATAAAACTACCACACACTGTACCCTATAAATATAATACTACCACACACTGCACCCTCTGAATATACTACCACACACACTGTACCCCATAAATACTACCACACACTGTGCCCTCTGAATGTACTACCACACACTGTACCCTCTGAATATAATAATACCACACACTGTACCCTATAAATATAATACTACCACACACTGTACCCTATGAATATAATACTACCACACATGTACCCTATGCAGGGATGTGGAAATCCTATCGCCCGACGCCCGGGACAAGTAGTTTTGGGCGCCGGGCAGGTGAATTGTTCATAGATTTAGCCCTGTATCGGGCTAGCAGGGACAGACACACTTCCCCTTTATTTTTCTTTAATGTCGGTGTGAGGCGCAGAAGCCGATGGAAGTCTACACCTCCCACCGGCGCTCAGAGTGTATGGAGGGGGCGGCAGCCTCCAGCTGACTGCAGAGTTCCCTTATCTCCCCTCCCGGAGGATGGACGGAGCTCAGAAGACACAGCAGGGTGAGAGAAAGGATATAGACAGCTCCGTGCACAGCTCCATCCCCCGCACACAGCTCCATCCCCCGCACACAGCTCTATCCCTCCCCCTCTCCTGATCTGTCTCCACAGGACCTAATCCACCACGTGGAGGTTTCTTGTTTGTACGGGGAAAACACAGAGCAGGGGGGGGTGAGGGGGAGGACGGAAATCTCACCTCACACCAGCGGTTACTACAGCTCTGATGTCCACTCATGGCGGCTCAGGTGAGGAGGCCGAGAATACAGGCGGCGGCGGCAGGAAGGGTGGCTGTATATGTATGGTGTGAGTGTATGTGTGATGTGTGTATGTAATGTATGATGGGGGGACAGCGGCAGGTGTATGTATGATGTATATCAGCGTTTCCCAACCAGGGTGCAACCAGCTGTTGCAAAACTACAACTCCCAAAATGCCCTGGGCATGCTGGGAGTTGTAGTTTTGCAACAGCTGGAGGCACCCTGGTTGGGAAACACTGGTGTATATGTATGGTGTGAGTGTATATGTGATGTGTGTATGATGTCTGTCTATGTGTGATGTGTATGTAATGTATGATGTGTGTATGATGTCTGTCTGTGTGTGATGTGTATGTAATGTATGATGTGTGTATGATATCTGTCTGTGTGATGTGTATGTAATGTATGATGTGTGTATAATGTCTCAATGTGTGATGTGTATGTAATGTATAATGTGTGTATGTAATGTATGATGTGTGTATAATGTCTCTATGTGTGTATGATGTCTCTGTGTGTGATGTGTATGTAATGTATGATGTGTGTATGATGTCTAAGTGTGATGTGTATGTAATGTATAATGTGTGTATGATGTCTAAGTGTGATGTGCATGTAATGTATGATGTGTGCATAATGTCTCTATGTGTGATGTGTATGTAATGTATAATGTGTGTATGATGTCTCTATGTGTGATATGTATGTCATGTATGATGTGTGTATGATATCTGTCTGTGTGATGTGTATGTAATGTATGATGTGTGTATAATGTCTCTATGTGTGATGTGTATGTAATGTATAATGTGTGTATGTAATGTATGATGTGTGTATAATGTCTCTATGTGTGATGGGTATGTAATGTATAATGTGTGTATGATGTCTCTATGTGTGATGTGTATGTAATGTATAATGTGTGTATGATGTCTCTATATGTGATGTGTATGTAATGTATAATGTGTGTATGATGTCTCTATGTGTGATGTGTATGTAATGTATAATGTGTGTATGATGTCTCTATATGTGATGTGTATGTAATGTATAATGTGTGTATGAGGTCTGTCTGTGTGTGATGTGTATGTAATGTATGATGTGTGTATGATGTGTATGTAATGTATACTGTGTGTATGATGTCTCTGTGTGTGATGTGTATGTAATGTATGATGTGTGTGTGTATGTGATGTATGATGTGGGGTGGGCAGCGGCAGGTGTATGTATGATGTGTGCATATCTATGGTGTATATCAGTGTTTCCCAAGCAGGGTGCCTCCAGCTGTTGCAAAACTACAACTCCCAGCATGCGCTGGGCATGCTGGGAGATGTAGTTTTGCAACAGCTGGAGGCACCCTGCTTGGGAAACACTGGTGGATATGTATGGTGTGAGTGTATGATGTCTGTCTATGTGTGATGTGTATGTAATGTATGATGTGTGTATGATGTCTAAGTGTGATGTGTGTATGTATGTGATGTATGATGTGGGGTGGGCAGCGGCAGGTGAATGTATGATGTGTGCATATGTATGGTGTATATGTATGGTGTGTGTGTATGTAATGTATGATGTGTGGGGTGGGCAGCGGCAGGTGTATGTATGATGTGTGCATATGTATGGTGTATATGTATAATGTGAGTGTATGTAATGTATGATGTGGGAGGGGGGCAGTGGCGGGGGTGTGTGTGTATGTATGATATGGGGGCAGTGGCTGGTGCATGTATGATATGTGTATGCATGTATGTTTTGTATAGGAGCGGACTGTCACGTCGGGCATTAGGGCAGTTGTGCCATCTAATTTTATTTATTTTTAGTTGCACCCGCACTGAATTGCACCCCCAGAATCCTCCCCTTCATACTCACCCGCCAACCAAGAGCCCCACGGATGCAGACAAACACGCTCCGAACCAAAACTACAACTCCCAGCATGTTACACCATAACCTAAACTGTAACATGCTGGGAGTTGTAGTTTTGGTTCGGGTCAGCTGCAGAGCCATAGGCTGCATCAGGGCATGCTGGGTGTTGTAGTTACTAACTGTAATTCCCAGTATTCCTTGACACAGACTATGGCTCTGCAGCTGACACAAACTACAACTCCCAGCATGTTCCACAATAACCATAACTGTAATACTATACAGTACAACATGCTGCAACACCCACACAACCATAGGCTGTATCAGGGCATGCTGGGTGTTGTAGTTATCTAGTAACTAAATGCAACTTCCAGCATTTTCTGACACAAAATGCAGCACATAAACTGGAGAAGCAGAACACCCCCCCCCCCCCAGTAACACATAAGTCCCTATGAAGACTGAAAAATAGTGATTAAAATATTTTAATAAGTGCGTATATATGTGAATAAGCCCCTTTCCTAATAAAAGTTTCCAATTTTCTTTAAATAAAAATAATGTACAAATATAAACATAAGTGGTATCGCTGCATGTGGAAATGTCCAGGCTATTAAAATATAATGTTAATTAAACAGTACGGTGAACGGTGTAAATGTAAAGAATAGTCCAGAATTGCTCATTTTTGGTCACTTCATATGAGAAATTTTTATAAGGTGATCAAAAAGTTACATCTAGACTTTTCTGGGCTCAGGTGTAAGAGGAGCTACAGCTCTCCGGCCGCTAATAGCCTGACATACTGCGATCACCTATTAACCCATTAGATCACCGCTGTCAGCAGTGTCTAAAGGATCTTAGATCCATCCCTGGTGGTCTAGTGGGGGGGGGGTCAGACTATTTTGGTTGAAATTATTTCATCTACCAGGACAAGTGGATTTTCTTGAGGGACAAGTAGATTGTGTTCCGCTTTAGTCCCTTGGACAAGTAGTTTTTCTTTTATTTTCCACACCCCTGCCTATGAATATAATACTAACACATATGTAGTGATGTCCAAACTGTGGACCTCCAGATGTTGCAAAACTACAAATCCCAGCCTGCCCAGACAGCTAATGTAGACGGCTGTTGTAGTTTTTGCAACATTTGGACAGGTAGCCCATAAAACAGTGATGATGCAGACATGAGGAAGGAACAGTAATGAGATGGTTGGGGGGGGGGGGTGATGATGCAGACATGAGGAAGGAACAGTAATGGGATGGTTGGGGGGGGTGATGATGCAGACATGAGGAAGGAACAGTAATGGGATGGTGGGGGGGGATGATGATGCAGACATGAGGAAGGGAACAGTAATGGGATGGTGGGGGGGGTGTTGATGTAGACATGAGGAAGGAACAGTAATGGAATGGTTGGGGGAGTGATGATGTACACATGAGGAAGGAACAGTAATGGGATGGTTGGGGGGGTGATGATGCAGACATGAGGAAGGAACAGTAATGGAATGGTTGGGGGAGTGATGATGTAGACATGAGGAAGGAACAGTAATGGGATGGTTGGGGGGGTGGGGTGTGTTGATGCAGACATGAGGAAGGAACAGTAATGGGATGGTTGGGGGGTGTTGATGCAGACATGAGGAAGGAACAGTAATGGGATGGTTGGGGGGGGTGTTGATGCAGACATGAGGAAGGAACAGTAATGGGATGGTTAGGGGGGGTGATGATGCAGACATGAGGAAGGAACAGTAATGGGATGGTTGGGGGGGGTGATGATGCAGAAATGAGGAAGGAACAATAACGGGATGGTTGGGAAGGGGGGGTGATGATGCAGACATGAGGAAGGAACAGTAATGGGAAGGTTGGGGGGGGGGTGATAATGCAGACATGAGGAAGGAACAGTAATGGGATGGTTGGGGGGGGGTGATGATGCAGACATGAGGAAGGAACAGTAATGGGATGGTTGGGGGGGGGTGATGATGTAGACCTGAGGAAGGAACAGTAATGGGATGGTTGGGGGGGTGTTGATGCAGACATGAGGAAGGAACAGTAATGGGATGGTTGGGGGGGGTGATGATGCAGACATGAGGAAGGAACAGTAATGGGATGGTTGGGGGGTGATGATGTAGACATGAGGAAGGAACAGTAATGGGATGGTTGGGGGGTGATTATGTAGACATGAGGAAGGAACAGTAATGGAATGGTTGGGGGGAGTGATAATGTAGACACGAGGAAGGAACAGTAATGGGATGGTTGGGGGGGGGTGATGATGCAGACATGAGGAAGGAACAGTAATAGAATGGTTGGGGGGGGTGATGATGCAGACATGAGGAAGGAACAGTAATGGGATGGTTGGGGGGGCCTGTTGATGCAGACATGAGGAAGGAACAGTAATGGGATGGTTGGGGGGGAGTGTTGATGCAGACATGAGGAAGGAACAGTAATGGGATGGTTGGGGGGGGGGGTGTTGATGCAGACATGAGGAAGGAACAGTAATGGGATGGTTGGGGGGGGTGTTGATGCAGACATGAGGAAAGAACAGTAATGGGATGGTTGGGGGGGTGTTGATGTAGACATGAGGAAGGAACAGTAATGGAATGGTTGGGGGAGTGATGATGTAGATATGAGGAAGGAACAGTAATGGGATGGTTGGGGGGGTGATGATGCAGACATGAGGAAGGAACAGTAATGGGATGGTTGGGGGGCCTGTTGATGCAGACATGAGGAAGGAACAGTAATGGGATGGTTTGGGGGGTGCTGATGCAGACATGAGGAAGGAACAGTAATGGGATGGAATGGGGGGGCGTGTTGATGCAGACATGAGGAAGGAACAGTAATGGGATGGTTGGGGGGGTGTTGATGCAGACATGAGGAAGGAACAGTAATGGGATGGTTGGGGGGTGATGATGCAGACATGAGGAAGGAACAGTAATGGGATGGTTAGGGGGGTGATGATGCAGACATGAGGAAGGAACAGTAACGGGATGGTTGGGGGGGTGATGATGCAGACATGAGGAAGGAACAGTAACGGGATGGTTGGGGGGGTGATGATGTAGACATGAGGGAGGAACAGTAATGGGATGGTTGGGGGGGGGTGATGCAGACATGAGGAAGGAACAGTAATGGGATGGTTGGGGGGTGATGATGCAGACATGAGGAAGGAACAGTAATGGGATGGTTGGGGGTTGATGATGCAGAAATGAGGAAGGAACAGTAATGGGATGGTTGGGGGGGTGTTGATGCAGACATGAGGAAGGAACAGTAATGGGATGGTTGGGGGAGTGTTGATGCAGACATGAGGAAGGAACAGTAATGGGTTGGTTGGGGGGGTGTTGATGCAGACATGGAGGAAGGAACAGTAATGGGATGGTTGGGGGGCCTGTTGATGCAGACATGAGGAAGGAACAGTAATGGGATGGTTGGGGGGGGTGTTGATGCAGACATGGAGGAAGGAACAGTAATGGGATGGTTGGGGGGGGTGTTGATGCAGACATGAGGAAGGAACAGTAATGGGATGGTTGGGGGGTGATGATGCAGACATGAGGAAGGAACAGTAATGGGATGGTTGTGGGGGTGATGATGCAGACATGAGGAAGGAACAGTAATGGGATGGTTGGGGGGGGTTGATGTAGACATGAGGAAGGAACAGTAATGGAATGGTTGGGGGAGTGATGATGTAGACATGAGGAAGGAACAGTAATGGAATGGTTGGGGGGGGGGGTGATGATGTAGACGTAAGGAAGGAACAGTAATGGGATGGTTGGGGGGGGGTGTTGATGCAGACATGAGGAAGGAACAGTAATGGGATGGTTGGGGGGGGGGGTGTTGATGCAGACATGAGGAAGGAACAGTAATGGGATGGTTGGGGGGGTGTTGATGCAGACATGAGGAAGGAACAGTAATGGGATGGTTGGGGGGGTGTTGATGCAGACATGAGGAAGGAACAGTAATGGGATGGTTGGGGGGGTGATGATGCAGACATGAGGAAGGAACAGTAATGGGATGGTTGGGGGGGGGGTGTTGATGCAGACATGAGGAAGGAACAGTAATGGGATGGTTGGGGGGTGATGATGCAGACATGAGGAAGGAACAGTAATGGGATGGTTGGGGGGTGTTGATGCAGACATGAGGAAGGAACAGTAATGGGATGTTAGGGGGTGATGATGCAGACATGAGGAAGGAACAGTAATGGGATGGTTGGGGGGGTGATGATGTAGACATGAGGAAGGAACAGTAATGGGATGGTTGGGGGGTGATGATGCAGACATGAGGAAGGAACAGTAATGGGATGGTTGTGGGGGTGTTGATGCAGACATGAGGAAGGAACAGTAATGGGATGGTTGGGGGGGTGATGATGCAGACATGAGGAAGGAACAGTAATGGGATGGTTGGGGGGGGGGGTGTTGATGCAGACATGAGGAAGGAACAGTAATGGGATGGTTGGGGGGGTGTTGATGCAGACATGAGGAAGGAACAGTAATGGGATGGTTGGGGGGGTGTTGATGCAGACATGAGGAAGGAACAGTAATGGGATGGTTGGGGGGGGTGTTGATGCAGACATGAGGAAGGAACAGTAATGGGATGGTTGGGGGGTGATGATGCAGACATGAGGAAGGAACAGTAATGGGATGGTTGGGGGGTGTTGATGCAGACATGAGGAAGGAACAGTAATGGGATGTTGGGGGGTGATGATGCAGACATGAGGAAGGAACAGTAATGGGATGGTTGGGGGGGGTGATGATGTAGACATGAGGAAGGAACAGTAATGGGATGGTTGGGGGGTGATGATGCAGACATGAGGAAGGAACAGTAATGGGATGGTTGTGGGGGTGTTGATGCAGACATGAGGAAGGAACAGTAATGGGATGGTTGGGGGGGGTGATGATGCAGACATGAGGAAGGAACAGTAATGGGATGGTTGGGGGGGTGATGATGTAGACATGAGGAAGGAACAGTAATGGGATGGTTGGGGGGGTGTTGATGCAGACATGAGGAAGGAACAGTAATGGGATGGTTGGGGGGGGTGATGATGCAGACATGAGGAAGGAACAGTAATGGGATGGTTGGGGGGGTGATGATGCAGACATGAGGAAGGAACAGTAATGGGATGGTTGGGGGGGGTGATGATGTAGACATGAGGAAGGAACAGTAATGGGATGGTTGGGGGGGTGTTGATGCAGACATGAGGAAGGAACAGTAATGGGATGGTTGGGGGGGTGATGATGCAGACATGAGGAAGGAACAGTAATGGGATGGTTGGGGGGTGTTGATGCAGACATGAGGAAGGAACAGTAATGGGATGGTTGGGGGGGTGATGATGCAGACATGAGGAAGGAACAGTAATGGAATGGTTGGGGGGGTGATGCAGACATGAGGAAGGAACAGTAATGGGATGGTTGGGGGGGTGTTGATGCAGACATGAGGAAGGAACAGTAATGGGATGGTTGGGGGGTGATGATGTAGACATGAGGAATGAACAGTAATGGGATGGTTGGGGGGTGATGATGCAGACATGAGGAAGGAACAGTAATGGGATGGTTGGGGGGGGTGATGATGTAGACATGAGGAAGGAACAGTAATGGGATGGTTGGGGGGGTGTTGATGCAGACATGAGGAAGGAACAGTAATGGGATGGTTGGGGGGTGATGATGTAGACATGAGGAAGGAACAGTAATGGGATAGATGGGGGGGGGTGTTGCAGACATGAGGAAATAACAGTAATGGGATGGTTGGGAGGGCGTGTTGATGCAGATATGAGGAAGGAACAGTAATGGGATGGTTGGGGGGGGGTGATGATGCAGACATGAGGAAGGAACAGTAATGGGATGGTTGGGGGTGATGATGCAGACATGAGGAAGGAACAGTAATGGGATGGTTGGGGGGATGATGATGCAGACATGAGGAAGGAACAGTAATGGGATGGTTGGGGGGGGTGATTATGTAGACATGAGGAAGGAACAGTAATGGGATGGTTTGGGGGGGGGGTGATGATGTAGACATGAGGAAGGAACAGTAATGGGATGGTTGGGGGGTGATGATGCAGACATGAGGAAGGAACAGTAATGGGATGGTTGGGGGGGGGTGATGATGTAGACATGAGGAAGGAACATTAATGGGATGGTTGGGGGGGTGTTGATGCAGACATTATGCACAGTAATGGGGGGGGGGGTTGGGGGATGATGAAGACATGAGGAAGGAACAGTAATAGGATGGTTGGGGGGGGTGATGATGCAGACATGAGGAAGGAACAGTAATGGGATGGTTGGGGGGGGTAATGATGTAGACATGAGGAAGGAACAGTAATGGGATGGTTGGGGGGGTGATGATGTAGACATGAGGAAGGAACAGTAATGGGATGGTTGGGGGGGTAATGATGTAGACATGAGGAAGGAACAGTAATGGGATGGTTGGGGGGTTGTTGATGCAGACATTATGCACAGTAATGGGGGGGTTGGGGGATGATGAAGACATGATACACAGTAATGGGGGTTCAGCCTCATCATCCCCCCACCCCAACTCCCACATTACTGTGCCACATGTCTGCCTCATGTCAGTCTCTCAAACAACAATAATAACACCACACCACCCCCTCTCCTCTCTTCTCCCCCCTCCCCTCTCCTCTCCATCCCCCCGCCCCCCCATAGCTCTCCCAGCAGGGTGCACCACTCACCCCTGCTGTTCCTGATCATCCTGCTCGTTCCTCATACACGCTTCACTGAACCGGTATGCCTGGGACCAGTCCTGACAGCTGACGTAATAGACGTCAGGGCAGCTCCGCCGTCCGACACATTCCACCCACGCCCCCTCGGCGTCACGTATCAGTGACAGATTGACTCCAGGCACAAATGAACCCCTTCGGAGTCCAGCAGGGGGGGGGGCACAATTGGGTGGGTATAACAGTATTTCACAGTGAGTGACACCGACGGTCGGACGCATGGCAGGGATGGCACCCCCCTTGTGAGTGGCACCCCCCTGGTACGCAACTGATAGGCTCTATCAGAGCATGCTGTGTGATGTAGTTAAAAACTTCAACTCCCAGCATTCCTTGACACAGCCTCTGGCTTTGCAGCAGACCCGAAACATGGTACAACTCCCAGCATATTGTACCATGTTCTATACTACTATAAAGTGCAACATGCTGGGAGTTGTAGTTTTGCAGCAGGCAGAGAGCCTTAGGTTTGGGGTCACTGATTTATAGCATTAAAAAAATAGTAAATAAAAAAAAATAAAGAAAATTGAAATAAATGTGAAAAAGCCCCTCCCCTAATAAAAGTTTGATTACACCCCCCCCCCCTTCCTTTTCCCATTTTTGGAATAAAATAATGTAAACAAAAATAAACATATTTGGTGTAAATATCTGAACTATTATAATATAATGTTGTTAATTAAACCGCACAGTGAATGGCGCAAATGTTAAAAAATAGCAGAAAAAAAAAGGATAAAAAGCGAAACAAAAGAACAATCTATACAAAAACTACAAATCACGGTGCAAATAAAAACAATCCCTCATACAGGAAAATAAAGTGTTATGGGGGGGGGGGGGGGAAATATTACAGAAAAATGACAAAAAGTTATAATACAGTATAATCCAATAATAATATAATACAAAACCTATATATATTGGGCATCGATGTCATTGTTTGGACACAATATAGATGACGGGTTATTGGTACCGAAAAGTGCTCTGCATAAGAATGGAAGCCACACATTGTCCCTCATTTACTAAGAGTGGAGTGTCGGTTTGTGTTTTTGCAAGTCCTTTACTCCTTTTTTTTCTTATGCTATTTACTAATCTGTCCCCAATTTCCCTTTCTTTCTGTCGCAGGTTTTTTTCTGTAGCACAAAATGTATTCTGTGCGACAGAAAAAAAGTCTCTGCAAATTCTGACTACATTAGTGCTTGTACTACTACCCCCATCATGAAACAGGGTCTGTTCCATGTTGGGGGTAGTAGTAGAGGGGCTGAGGGATTGATCGCACCGGGCCTCACTGGTAAAACCCCTGTATTACTGAAGTGTATGCACTGACTGGTGTCTGGTAGCGCCCCCTACAGTACAGGGACGTATTACATGTTCTGTACTCTTTACCTGTATTACTGAAGTGTATGCACTGACTGGTGTCTGGTAGCGCCCCCTACAGTACAGGGACGTATTACATGTTCTGTACTCTTTACCTGTATTACTGAAGTGTATGCACTGACTGGTGTCTGGTAGCGCCCCCTACAGTACAGGGAGGTATTACATGTTCTGTACTCTTTACCTGTATTACTGAAGTGTATGCACTGACTGGTGTCTGGTAGCGCCCCCTACAGAACAGAAAGGTATTACATGTTCTGTACTCTTTACCTGTCCCAGGGTTAGCTGCTCCTTTGGACATCAGGTGAGGGCGGCTCCATGTTACTTTTTTAGGACACTGTGTACTGTACAGGACCCTGAAGAAGCTCCTGTCCTCTACATAGACCAGTGTTTCCCAAGCAGGGAGCCCCCAGCTGTTGCAAAACTACAACTCCAAGCATGCTGGGAGTTGTAGTTCTGCAACAGCTGGAGGCTCCCTGCTTGGGAAACACTGACAAAGACAGTGATTACAGCTCCCAGCAGATCTTTATTACTTTTATATGGAAGAATTTGCTTTATCTATATCTGTTATCTACTTATTTTTCTTTAATCCTCACTTTTTCCTATTTTTGGATGACATTTTGGTGCCTTTAGAACCAATTACCAGGTTTCCATACAGTTCTGGTCTCAACATACAATGGTTTCAACATACAATGGTCGTCCCAGAACCAATTAATATTGTAACTTGAGGGACCACTGTATACTGACCCCCGCTACGCATATTTATATATATTCTGCCCCCCCCCCCCCAGCTGCGCATATTAATATTCATGCTCTCCCACCCCTGGCTGCCAATGAATGAAAACTCTATTAGCGGGGGAGCGGAAGGCTGCTGCCCGCTCACGCTGCTAAGAGTTTGTCATTCATAGCGGGCAGCAGCTGCATATCATGCTGTGGGGGTCAGACATATGGATATATGTCTGACCCTCACATCATACATATACAAATGCCGGCTCACCGCTATGAATGACAAGTACAGCAGTGCAGGGAGGCTCGCGCTGCCGGTCCTAATAGCTTACTTGTCATTCATAGCGGTGAGCCGGCATTTATATATGTATGATGTGAGGGTCAGATAGATATCCATATGTCTGACCCCCACAGCATGATATGCAGCCTTCTGCTCCCCCACTAATAGAGTTTTCATTCATTGGCAGCCAGGGGAGGGAGAAGATGAAGATTAACATGCGCAGCTTGGGGGGGCAGTATATATATAAATATGCGCAACTGGGGGGGTCAGTATATATATAAATATGCGCAACTGGGGGGGGGGGGCAGTATATATATAAATATGCGCAGCGGGGGTCAGTATAGATATATAATAGCGCTGGGGGGGCAGTACATTTATTGAAGCGCAGCGGGCACTAAGTTTGATATAGCGCAGCAGGGGGAAAGATATATAGAAATGCTGGAGGGGCCAGATATATACCCCCCCCAGCGATTCTATACATCTTTGCCCACCACAGCGCTTCTATAGTAAAACTCTGCCGGGAGCCCTGATTGGCTCCTCGGTCCCGGCCATTCAGGGCTTCTGGTGGGAAATTTAAAATGAAAGTTTACTGTACATTGCAGGGGATCAGAACATGCCGCCCGCTCCCCTGCTTAATAACATCTGATCGGATCGGGTCTCAGAAGTGAGACCCGGTGCGATCAATCCCTCAGCCCCTGTACTACTACCCCCAACATGGAACAGACCCTGTTCCATGCTTGGGGTAGCAGGATTCACTCTCTGAGCTGTAGGTTTTCCTGTGAGTTTTCTTCACACTCGGAGGGTTTTTTCTGTTTTTGGCGGGAACACGCCCCTTTTGTCGGGAAAAACGCCCCTTTTGTTCTTTTGTTTTTTTCCCTCTGAGTGATTTTGATTTTGTCGGGTTGTGCGCAAGATTCTAGCGCAAATTCTGGCGCAGACAGAATTCTGGCGCAAAACCTGACAAAAAAGTGTCGGGATCCTGTTAGTAAATGAGGGCCAATGTGTATTTTTTTTTTTTTTTTGTGGTAAAATGATCTATCTACTTACCACCAGTACCTACCTACACCGTCTACCTATCAACGCTATCTATCTACTGCCAATATCTGCCTTCATACTGGCATTATCTACACTATTTAGGGCACTGAGGAAAGAATTGGGAAATGTGCTGGAAACGTGCGGTGCCTAACGTGTTTCTCCGGCAGATTCTGTGGGGACAAAAAGGAAAGAGAACGACTTCAGGAAGACGCCCCCTATGATTCACTACATGTAACTGCACTGTAATCACTTATATGGTCTGCAGCGCCTGTGTAGAGCCGGGGGCACTGTATGGGGGGATATTAGTCTGTGTACAGGGGTATTATTCAGTATCAGTATGGCAGTATTATCCCGTCACTATATGGTGGTAATGGTGGTGGTCATGATGTGGTGCAATTATTCATCCCTTTTATTCCTTTATCACCACAAAATCCTGATGTCCCGATCAGCTGAGAGGACGGTGGGAGGGCCCTTACCTGCCTCCTCGCCGTCTGATCAGTGTTCTATTACTCCAAGACTGAAGCAGCAGAGCACTGATAACAATGATCAATGTTATGGCATAGCACTGATCAGTATATACTATCAGAAGATTACAGGTAATAGTCCCCTATGGAGGCTAAAAAAAAGTATAAAAAAGAAAAAAGAAAGTTAATAAATGTGAATAAGCCCCTCCCCTAATAAAAGTTTGAATCCCCCCATTTCCATTTTTTTTAAAAAAATGTAGTAAAAAAAATCCCATGTGATCCCTTTATATACCATAAAAATATTAATGAAGTGTGATAAAAAAAAAGTCCCATCAAAATACAAATAGTCCCGATAAAAACTATAGACCATGGCGCAAAAAATGACCCTCATACAGACGCGTATACGGAAAATAAATAAAGTTATGGAGCTCAGAAGAGGAGAATTTTAAATATATTAATGTTGGTGCATGAATTTTTTAAAGTAGTAAAATAAAATAAAACCTATATAAATTGGGTATCCTTGTAACCGTGTGGACCTACAAAATAAAGATAAGGTGTTATTTTTACCGAAAAGTGCACTGCATAGAAACGGAAGCCGTACAACGTGGTAAATTAGCGATTTTTTATTTTATTTCACCCCACAAACAATTTTTTTTTTGTTTCGCCGCAGATTATGTTATAAAATAATTTCTGTGATTACAAAGTACGATTGGTGACGCAAAAACAACAAGCCTCATGTGGGTCTGTAGGTGCAAAATTTAACACATTATGATCTTTAGAAGGTCAGAAGGAAAAAAACAAAAGTGCAAAAACAAAAACTTCCTGTGGAGCAAACAGCAGCTGATAAGTACTGGAATGATTAGGATTTTATAATAGAAGTCATTTACAAATCTGTATAATTTTATGGCACCAGATGATTTAAAAAAAAAAAAATTCCACCGGAGTACCCCTTTAAGGTGAAAATGAGTTTAACCCCTTAAGGACTCAACGTTTTTCCACTTTTGTTTTTCTTCTCCTCACCTTTAAAAAAGTATGACCCTTCCAATTTTGCACCTACAGACCCATATGAAACTTGTTTTTTTGCGCCACCAATTGTACTTTGTAATTACATCAATCATTTTACCCAAAAATCTACGGCGAAACCAAGAAAAAAAAAATATTTGTGGGACAAAATGTAAAAAAAATTTAAAAACGCCATTTTGTAACTTTTGGTGGCTTCCGTTTCTACGCAGTACATTTTTCTGTAAAAATAACACATTATTCTGTAGGTCCATACGATTAAAATGATCCCCTACTTATATAGGTGATTTTGTCGGACTTCTGGAAAAGAATCATAACTACATGAATGAAAATTAATGTTTAAAATTGTCATCTTCTGACCCCTATAACTTTTTTCTTTTTCCGTGTACGGGGCGGTATGAGTGATAATTTTTTGCGCCGTCATCTGAAGTTTTTAACATTCAAACCAAGAGTCTTTTATTGAAAAGATTAATGATGGCAGTACAAAAGTAAAATAGTAATGATGCCCTTTCGGGCGTGTTACCATATAATAACAGGTAAAACAGATAACATGGAGGTTTTATCATCTCATCGCTTTGCAGGAAAACAAGGAAAGCATCTTACACATATGGGGGACAATACAAGTACATGCTAACAGCAGGATCGGTCATCGCCAAACGGTCGCATCAAGCTCATAGAAAAAGGAGGAGGAACTCCTCACCCCCCAGTTCAATACAAAGAAAGGCAATTCTGCATAGGTGGACAATAAGAAGAGGCTTGCCATTCCTCCCATAGTTTATCAAAATATTCCACCCTATTCTCACGAATGGCAGACAGTTTTTCACAAAGCATAATAAAGTTAACCTTGTCTATAACCTTCTGAAATGACAATAACGGGGACTTCCATTGGGCTGCTATATGTATCCTGGTAGACAAAAGAATGAATTGAGCCATTCGAAAAGTGCGGAATGGCATCCTACTAGGCTTGTTGCTTAAAAGACAAAAGGACCGAGAGCTGGGTATGCGTTCACCAAATAAATCCACCAATACCGTATGAACCCTTCTCCACAATTGTGCCACCTTAGGACAACTCCACCAAATATGGTGCATGGAACCAGTAATCTGACATCCTCTGAAGCAAAGAGGTGACACTGACGGGTAAAGTGTGTGCAACCTAGAGGGGACCATATAGACTCTGTGTAGAATTTTAATAGACGTCTCCATTAACCCCTTAAGGACTCAGCCCATTTTGGCCTTAAGGACTCAGACAATTTAATTTTTACGTTTTCATTTTTTCCTCCTCGCCTTCTAAAAATCATAACTCTTTTATATTTTCATCCACAGACTAGTATGAGGGCTTGTTTTTTGCGCGACCAGTTGTCCTTTGTAATGACATCACTCATTATATCATAAAATGTATGGCGCAACCAAAAAACACTATTTTTGTGGGGAAATTAAAACGAAAAACGCAATTTTGCTAATTTTGGAAGGTTTTGTTTTCACGCCGTACAATTTATGGTAAAAGTGACGTGTGTTCTTTATTCTGAGGGTCAATACGATTAAAATGATACCCATTATTACATACTTTTATATTATTGTTGCGCTTAAAAAAAATCACAAACTTTTTAACCAAATTAGTACGTTTATAATCCCTTTATTTTGATGACCTCTAACTTTTTTATTTTTCCGGTATGGGGGCTCATTTTTTGCGCCATGATCTGTACTTTTTTTTGATACCACATTTGCATATAAAAAACTTTTAATACATTTTTTCTAATTTTTTTTTTAATAAAATGTATTAAAAAAGTAGGAATTTTGGACTTTTTTTATTTTTTTTCGTTCACGCCGTTCACCGTACGGTATCATTAACATTTTATTTTAATAGTTCGGACATTTACGCACGCGGCGATACCAAATATGTCTATAAAAAATGTTTTTTACGCTTTTTGGGGGTAAAATAGGAAAAAACGGACGTTTTACTTTTTTATTGGGGGAGGGGATTTTTCACTTTTTTTTTACTTTTACTTTTACATTTTTTTTTACACTTGAATAGTCCCCATAGGGGACTATTCATAGCAATACCATGATTGCTAATACTGATCTGTTCTATGTATAGGACATAGAACAGATCAGTATTATCGGTCATCTCCTGCTCTGGTCTGCTCGATCACAGACCAGAGCAGGAGACGCCGGGAGCCGCACGGAGGAAGGAGAGGGGACCTCCGTGCGGCGTTATGAATGATCGGATCCCCGCAGCAGCGCTGCGGGCGATCCGATCGTTCATTTAAATCGCGAACCGCCGCAGATGCCGGGATCTGTATTGATCCCGGCACCTGAGGGGTTAATGGCGGACGCCCGCGAGATCGCGGGCGTCGGCCATTGCCGGCGGGTCCCTGGCTGCGATTAGCAGCCGGGATCAGCCGCGCATGACACGGGCATCGCTCCGATGCCCGCGGTTATGCTTAGGACGTAAATGTACGTCCTGGTGCGTTAAGTACCACCTCACCAGGACGTACATTTACGTCCTGCGTCCTTAAGGGGTTAAGGAGACCTGCCAGCTACCCTTACTAATAGCCGTGCAACAGGCATGCCATTGGGGCAAAGATATGGTCACACGAAGGTCACGCTCCCAGGCTTCCATGAAGCGTAGTTTTGTATCAGCGGGAGGGGCATTTAGATGGGCATAAATGCGGGAAAGCAAGCCTGGTAACGCAGGGCCGTATAGCAAGGCCGCCTCATAGAATGTAGGATTCACCTTATAGCCCTTAGGACCCAACGAAGAGTAGTATGATAGGATTTGCATTGCACGGAAATGTTCCCCAGGCGGGGGCTTATGTATAGAGCAGAGTTGTGCCATGGTAATCAATTGTTTACCCACCAGCAGGTCAGATAATTTAGCCAGTTTAGCAGAACGCCACCACGAATAGGGAGCAGTGTAAATGCCAGGTTGAAAAGCAGGATTAGAAAGGAAGGGGAGGAGAGGAGGTATAGGGGACTGCAGGAAGAACTTGAAGCGGACCAGATGCCAAAGAGACAGGGAAAATAGAGTGATCTGCGCCAAAGAGGAGAGAAGAGCTGAGACAGGACAAGAGGACCACATCAAGGTGGAGAAAGAGTAAGGAGAGATAAGGGATTCTTCCAGCCCTACCCATCTAGGGGCACTCTGTGTGGCGTATGAAAGAGCCAGTTGGGCTAGTTGAGCAGCGTAGTAATATTTCATTAGGTTGGGAATCGATAGACCACCCACCCTTTTATGGTAATGCATAACAGTCTTATTCATGCGGGGCCGTCTACCATTCCAGATGTAGTGGGAAATAGTGTGTTGAAGAGAGCATATATCTTTTTTCACTACCGGGATGGGGAGGGAGCGAAACAGGTACAGGATACGTGGAAGAATAACCATTTTGTATACATTTATGCGGCCTACCCACGAGATATGAGGCCCTGTCCACCTTGTCAGATCAGCTCTAATAGAGCAAAATAGAGGAGGATAGTTCGCTGCATATAAAGTTTTAAGGGATGTAGTAAGATTAACACCCAGATAGGACAGGCCATGTGAGGAGTCGTGAAACCCAAAATTTTGTGATATCAATTGTCGTGTCATGGGCGGGACATTGCAATACATAACCTCCGATTTAGCCACATTCACCTTCAACCCCAACAGCCCAGCAAATCTGTCTAATAGCGTGATTAAATTAGGTAAAGTAACCAAAGGATTTGTTAACGTCAGTAAAAGGTCATCTGCAAAAAGACTAGTTTTATATTCTGCCGAACCCACCACAAGGCCCTTAATATTAACATTATCTCTAATAGCAACCAAGGGTTCCATCACAAGCGCAAAAAGCACCGGTGAGAGGGAGCACCCCTGGCGCGTTCCCCTCCCTATAGATATAGATGAGGGTGAAGTGGAAGGCAGCTTTAAGTAGGCCGTCGGAATTGAAGTAAATGCTATGCAATGTGCGAACAAAGGGACCAGAGATGCCAAACTTTGATAATACCTGAAACAGGTACGGCCACGAGACCGTATCAAAGGCCTTTTCTATGTCTAATGCTAGGGCAAGCATGGGAGTTTTAGTAATATCTGAATGGTGCCTGTCGGCCTGGGATGAATCCCACCTGGTCTAGGTGGACAAGAGAGGGCAAGAAGGAATTAAAGGGTAGCTCCCACCATCATGTTTATTTTTTTTCTGTCCCTGCCTATTGCTCTTCTATCCCCAAGACCCCCCCCCCCCGCCTTTATTTTTTTTTTTTACTATTTTAAAAATGGCATTTAGACTTCCCCAGCAGGCACCACGTCACTGATGCCTGCTGGGGGGGGGGCAACTTCCGCCCTTAGTTCTCCTAACAGGGTGCCTCCAGCTGTTTCACCACTACAACTCCTAGCATGCCCTGACATCTATTGGCTGTCAGGGCATGCTGGGAGTTGTAGTGGTCAAACAACTGGAGGCACCCAGGACAGGAGCTTCATGGGGGAAGGAGTGAGTCGGGAGCCGATGCGGGAGGGACAGGTGCGGGGGAGCCTCTTCCTGCCGCTCGGTGAGTAACACCCAAGCACCCCCCCCCCCGTACCTTGCAGGAGGGTGACCCCCTAGTGGCCGGATTTCAAATTGCTTTTAAAATGTTTTAAAAGCATTTTTTTTTAATATAAGTATTTTAGAGATATGTTGTAGTACTTGAGTACTTCAACATATCAAAAATAATTTTTCATGACAGTGCCCATTTAAGTCTAGAAACTAGAATAGAAGTAAGTAGTTTAGAATCGACATTAAGAAGAGCGATAGGACGGTATTTAGAGGGTAAAGAGTGGTCCTTAGAGGGTTTAGGTAAGACAGGGGGAGGTTTAGCGCCAGACAAAAGAGAATTGGAGACAACATGAGGAATTAACAGAGGAAAAGGTTTTAAAGTAAGAGGCATAAAATCCGTCCGGGCTGGGAGACTTGCCCAGTTTGAGATGGTCAATAGCCCGTTCTACCTCCTCCGCCGTGATGGGACCATTCAAGGCCTCCCGGTCCAGAGCGGATAAAGAGGGAAGAGACAATGGAGATAAAAAGGCATTTAAAGAAGCAGAATAATTAGAGGGAGTAGGAGGGGCTAAGTAGAGGTGAGTATAGAAGGAAGAAAAAGCCTCATAAATACGGTCAGGGTGGGAAGTGCGGAGGCCAGATTTCAACTGAATGCTATGCACCCGATTAAACGAGGAAGTTTTCTTGAGCATAGCCACTAGCAGCCTGTCAGGCTTATTCGCCAACCTATAATAGGTTGCCTGTCCACCTCAAGGCTTTCTCTACTTTTGTGGAGAGCAGGGCATCCAATTGCAATCTAGTATCCGCAATAGACTTATAAAGAAAGGGGGTAGGATCCTGCTGATGGGCAAAAACCAATCTAGACAGTTTGGCCTCCAAGGCCGCCTGGACTCTAGTCCTATCTCGCTTAATTCCCGAGGCCGTAGAGATCAGGCGTCCGCGGATGTAGGCCTTGTGAGCCAACCATGTCCAATGTGGAGACAATTGTGGGGAACTATTCAAAGAGAAGTTGGAGGCTATATCACCCTCCAGTTGGGTTTTTATTCTCGGCATAGTCAGTAAAGACTCGTTAAGTCTCCACCTAAATGGCAATGTGAGAGGGGACATAAAATTAAAAACTGACAGCACCACATCATGGTCCGATCACGACACGTGGACATGACGGGAAAAGACCAGCTGAGGTACTGTTGCAGCGTTGACCAAGATCCAGTCTATCCTCGTGTAATGGCGTTGGACCGGGGAATAAGTGTAGTGACCTGAAGTTTTTATCGGTACTATTTTTGCTTTGATCTGACTTTTTGATCGCTTTTTATAAAGTTTTTTATGGTATAAAAAGTGACCAAAAATACGCTATTTTGGACTTTGGAATTTTTTTTTTTACTTATTCGCCATTGACGATATATTTTTATAGTTCGGACATTTACGCACATGTTTATATTTATTTTTCTTTATTTATTTCTTTTATGGGAAAAGGGGGGTGATTCAAAGTTTTATTAGGGAAGGGGTTAAATCAAATGTATTAACTATATTTTTTATAGCCCCCATAGGAGACTATTACATACAATGCTTTGATTGCAGAGACTGTTCTGTGCCATAGCATAGCATTGATCAGTGTTATCGGTGCTCCACTGCTCCTGTCTGGATCTAAGGCATGGAGCAATAGAGCGACGATCAGACGCTGAGGAGGCAGGTGGGGACCCTCCACGTCCTCACAGCTGATCGGGACACCATGGTTTCACCACAGTGTCCCTGATCAACCTGACTGAGCTGCCGGGAAGCATTTTTTTAAATATTAGATGCGGCAATAAACTTTAATCGCCGCATCTAAAGGATTAATACCGGGCATCACCGCGATCAGTGATGTCCGGTATTAGCCACCGGTCCCTGCTAGGTGCCGGGCCCAACCCGCGTGACCCTGTGTTACAGCACGGGAGCGGACACACCCTGTGTCCTTAAGAGGTTAAGTTGATAGTGGTCTGTGTACAGGGGTTTTATTCAGTAACAGTACGGTAGTATTATCCCATCACTATATAATCGAGAGAGGCATAAGAGGCGATGGAGGCATGGGAGGTGAGGGAGACATGGGAGGTGAGGGAGACATGGGAGGTGAGGGAGACATGGGAGGTGAGGGAGACATGGGAGGTGAGGGAGACATGGGAGGTGAGGGAGACATGGGAGGTGAGGGAGACATGGGAGGTGAGGGGGGCATGAGAGGTGAGGGGGGCATGGGAGGTGAGGGGGGCATGAGAGGTGAGGGGGGCATGAGAGGTGAGGGGGGCATGAGAGGTGAGGGGGGCATGAGAGGTGAGGGGGGCATGGGAGGTGAGGGGGGCATGGGAGGCGTGGGAGGTGAGGGCGACGTGGGAGGTGAGGGAGACATGGGAGGTGAGGGGGCATGGGAGGTGAGGGGGCATGGGAGGTGAGGGGGGCATGGGAGGTGAGGGGGCATGTGAGGTGAGACATGGGAGGTGAGGGGGCACATGGGAGGTGAGGGGGCATGGGAGGTGAGGGGGCATGGGAGGTGAGGGAGGGAGACATGGGGGGGTGAGGAAGACACGGCAGGTGAGGGAGACACGGCAGGTGAGGGAGACACGGCAGGTGAGGGGGACACGGGAGGTGAGGGAGGGCATGATAGATGGCCTCCTCAAAGGGTTCCAAAATTGTGATCTCTCTCTCGGAACCTAGTGTCTATTAGGATGGTGAAAGACAAAAGTTCCTCGAGATCTCTGACCACAATCTCATCTTGTATAATATTGGAGAGTCCACGAGAGAACGTGTCCACCAGCGCTTCCTTATCCCAGCACACTTCTGCTGCTAGAATACACAACTCTATTGAATTCTTGGCCACAGTTCTCGTCCCCTGTTACATGGACATGAGCTGCTCTGCCGCAGAGGGAGAACGGACATTTAGTTCCAAACGCTGGGTGTGGGCTGCAGGGGTCATGATGTCACACCATGCCCCCTCAGTGGGAGCGGTCGTGATGGCCTTGTACACATTGGGATATTTCTTGTCCATATTCCAGCTGTAGAATCACATTGGTTTGTATTTTGGGTGAATAGAAGAATATACAGCAAGAGAAAGGACAGAGAGATTAAAGAATTCTACACAATTATTACAGCAGAAGAATCTGTGACTCTTCTCTATATTAAGTTGTTAATACTCACCTGAGTGGTTACCTGTAGGAATGTCCTCCTTATACTGCTCGTCACAGCTCACATCTGTCTCTTCTTCTTCCTCCCTATCTGTAGCATTAATATTGTTCAGATCTTTTCCTGTCGGAATGTCCTCCTTATACTGCTCATCACAGCTCACATCTGTCTCTTCTTCTTCCTTTATGTCTTTAGCATTAATATAGATCAGTTCTCTCTCTGTAGGAATGTCCTCCTTATACTGCTCATCACCAATCACATCTGTCTCTTCTTCTTCCTCCCTATCTGTAGCATTAATATTGTTCAAATCTTTTCCTGTCGGAATGTCCTCCTTATACTGCTCATCACCACTCACATCTGTCTCTTCTTCTTCCTCCCTATCTGTAGCATTAATATTGTTCAGATCTTTTCCTGTCGGAATGTCCTCCTTATACTGCTCATCACAGCTCACATCTGTCTCTTCTTCTTCCTTTATGTCTGTAGCATTAATATAGATCAGATCTCTCCCTGTAGGAATGTCCTCCTTATACTGCTCATCACTGCTCACATATGTCTCTGGAGCATTAATATTGTTTGGATCTTCACCCTGATACATACGATGTGGAAGAAATATAGTAAAAGTCATCAGTCAGCAGGAGAAGTCACATGGGATGTTATAGATGAGAAGTCATGGAGGGTGAGGGGACTGACCACAAGAGCTTCACAGCCCTTCTACAGATCATACGGAATATCTCCATCTACCTGATCATCCTGTGGAAGAAGAGGACGGGGACACCTCTCTGGTGCTGTTCTCTTACTGGATCTGACTGTAGGGAACACATACAGAGACTGAATTCATTCTTTACATACAAATAATGAGAGGACGTGTGTATATAGTCATGTCTATTACCTGGTGATGTGAGGGGCTGCTGATCCTCCATCATGACCTGATCCTTGTACTGATCCTTGTGTCCTTCTACATACTCCCACTTCTCCATGGAGAAATAGACCGCCACGTCCTGACACCTTATAGGAACCTGACACATAATGATACAGTCATCACCCCGACCCCTCCGGTGGTGTTACTGTATAATGTCCCAGCATTCCCAGCAGTGTCACCTCTCCAGTCATCACCCCGACCCCTCCAGTGATGTTACTGTATAATGTCCCAGCATTCCCAGCAGTGTCACCTCTCCAGTCATCACCAGACCCCTCCATTACTGTATAATGTCCCAGCATTCCCAGCAGTGTCACCTCTCCAGTCATCACCAGACCCCTCCATTACTGTATAATGTCCCAGCAGTGTCACCTCTCCAGTCATCACCAGACACCTCCATTACTGTATAATGTCCCAGCAGTGTCACCTCTCCAGTCATCACCAGACCCCTCCATTACTGTATAATGTCCCAGCATTCCCAGCAGTGTCACCTCTCCAGTCATCACCAGACCCCTCCATTATTGTATAATGTCCCAGCAGTGTCACCTCTCCAGTCATCACCAGACCCCTCCGTTACTGTATAATGTCCCAGCAGTGTCACCTCTCCAGTCATCACCAGACCCCTCCATTATTGTATAATGTCCCAGCAGGGTCACCTCTCCAGTCATCACCAGACCCCTCCATTACTGTATAATGTCCCAGCAGTGTCACCTCTCCAGTCATCACCAGACCACTCCGTTACTGTATAATGTCCCAGCAGTGTCACCTCTCCAGTCATCACCAGACCCCTCCATTATTGTATAATGTCCCAGCAGTGTCACCTCTCCAGTCATCACCAGACCCCTCCATTACTGTATAATGTTCCAGCAGTGTCACCTCTCCAGTCATCACCAGACCCCTCCATTACTGTATAATGTCCCAGCAGTGCCACCTCTCCAGTCATCACCAGACCCCTCCATTACTTTATAATGTCCCAGAATTCCCAGCAGTGCCACCTCTCCAGTCATCACCAGACCCTCCATTACTGTATAATGTCCCAGCAGTGTCACCTCTCCAGTCATCACCAGACCCCTCCATTACTGTATAATGTTCCAGCAGTGTCACCTCTTCAGTCATCACCAGACCCCTCCATTACTGTATAATGTCCCAGCAGTGCCACCTCTCCAGTCATCACCAGACCCCTCCATTACTGTATAATGTCCCAGAATTCCCAGCAGTGTCACCTCTCCAGTCATCACCAGACCCTCCATTACTGTATAATGTCCCAGCATTCCCAGCAGTGTCCCCTCTCCAGTCATCACCAGACCCCTCCATTACTGTATAATGTCCCAGCAGGGTCCCCTCTCCAGTCATCACCAGACCCCTCCATTACTGTATAATGTCCCAGCAGGGTCACCTCTCCAGTCAGCAGCTCCACCATCTTATTGATGAGTTCTAGGATCTTCTGTTCATCCATTTCCTCATGTATCAGGGAGTGAGGTGGGGGCCCCGGGATTGGGCTCAGGTTTCTTGCCCATCCTTCACACTCAGGGGCCCGACAGCGCCCACTAGAGGACTTCTTCACTACTGTGTAATCCTGTGTATGGAGAGACACATTAATATCACTACATACATTCCCAGAATCCCTCACCTCTCCAGTCATATCTATCTGTTATTATATAGATAAGAATGAGGTCATGTGACATCACTCCCAGAATCCCTCACCTCTCCAGTCATATCCATCTGTTATTACATAGATAAGAATGAGGTCATGTGACATCACTCCCAGAATCCCTCACCTCTCCAGTCATATCCATCTGTTATTACATAGATAAGAATGAGGTCATGTGACATCACTCCCAGAATCCCTCACCTCTCCAGTCATATCCATCTGTTATTACATAGATAAGAATGAGGTCATGTGACATCACTCCCAGAATCCCTCACCTCTCCAGTCATATCCATCTGTTATTACATAGATAAGAATGAGGTCATGTGACATCACTCCCAGAATCCCTCACCTCTCCAGTCATATCCATCTGTTATTCCATAGATAAGAATGAGGTCATGTGACATCACTCCCAGAATCCCTCACCTCTCCAGTCATATCCATCTGTTATTCCATAGATAAGAATGAGGTCATGTGACATCACTCCCAGAATCCCTCACCTCTCCAGTCATATCCATCTGTTATTACATAGATAAGAATGAGGTCATGTGACATCACTCCCAGAATCCCTCACCTCTCCAGTAAGCCGGAAGAGTATCTGTAGGGTGAGGTTTATGATCCTGTCGGCCATCTTGTTCCTGTCTCTTTCCATGGTTGATGGGTCATCCAGGAGAATTCTCTTATATAGAAGATATCAGCAGAGGATCCTGGATTGGAGAAACCTGAAGGGAAGAAGAGGAGACGATGATAAACCGCACCAGATTCTATGGAGAAATAAAATCCATTTCCTGGAGATAATCTGGGGAAACATCTGAGGAGACATTATAGGAGTTTTCAGATTTCTCTATAAAACAAAATCCATTGTCCGAGGGCTGTAAAATAAGAGACTAGAGCGCACTCCCCTCTCCCGTCCAGTGCTGGCGCTCTGGTCCTCCAGGTCTTCTGAGGTCGCTCTCCCTGCTCTGCTGAAGACGTTGTGAATCCATTTCTCCTAATCTCTGAGGCTGCGGTGTATTCAGAACGTCTTCATCAGAGCAGGGAGAAGAATAGAGGGATTCAATATGACATTGTCCAATGAAGAATACTGAAATGTGTCCACTAGGGGGCACAATAAACATCACAATTACATCAGGATTTTATGTGTATTGTGATATGTCCCCCCGGAAGAACCTGCTATTACCTGCAGCAGAGGCCGAGCATCATATACCGTTACACACGCAGGGTCTGGGCCACCACCGGAGTCAGTGTTTCCCAAGCAGGGTGCCTCCAGCTGTTACAGCATTTGGCTGTCAGGGCATGCTGGGAGTTGTAGTGTTACAACAGCTGGAGGCACGCTGGTTTGGAAACACTGTCTTAAGTAATAATAGGGGCGCGGGAGAAACTTAAAAAACCTGATGCTTACATAGTCCTGTATGGAAGAAGTGGCTGATACCCGGAGAAAAGAGACTGAGCAGGTGACAGGATGGGCGGGTAAGTGACCTGATACCTTCACCATCCAGACATCCCCTGGGGGGCAGTATAGGCAGGAAATCAGGGAAACAACCGCTGGTCGGCATGGCGCTCCCTAGAAAAACAACCGCACAGCGCCATGTCTAAGCCACGCCCACCTATATTATTTTATTACAAAAATGGGATATAAACTTATTAGGGGAGGGGCTTCTATTACAAACCCTGAATAACGCTCTGCCATAGTGATCAGTGTTATCGGTGCTCGGCTTATACAGGCTGTGGAGGTGTCTGTATACTTAGAGCACCGATCTGAGCACAGAGCATGGTAAGGGGCCCTCCGGCCATCATCTCAGCTGATCTAGACTCCGCCCCCCAACAACTGCATTTTACTAAATTTAGATCCTGCAATCGACTTTGATCATGGAATCTAAAGGGTTAATGGTGATGAGCGTCATTAGTGGTGAGTCCTGGCTGCTTATAGCTCCTGAGCTCACCTCAAAGTCCCATATGGGGCACAGAATGTAAATATACATCGTGTCCTTATGGGTTAATAACAAACATCCCCAATAATCCTGATCTGATGGTGACCGCACACACATACCTGTATCTGTAGAGGAGCCGTGTGCTTACAGGACCTGCGATGATGTCACCGTCATGTGATCAGTCACATGGAGGAGGTGGAGTCACATGATCAGGGGCTGCTGCTCTGAGAGATCTCCACACACAACACAACAGCAGTGACTGCCCCACCAGGACCTGCTCTGTATCTGCTACATGCTGGAGGTGTAGGACCTTTGATGATGTCACAATCATGTGACCAGTACATTTGGGGGCAAAGTTTAGCAGTAAAGATGTGAGTGTGGCTGAAGGACCTGAGGGGAGGATCATGTGACAGGAGTGGGCGGAGGTCAGCCGTGCAGGATAGACGGGATGATGATTTAAGGACCTGTGAGAATGGTCATGTGACAGCAGAGTCCCGATTGATCACATGACTGTGACATCATCGCAGGTCCTGTAAGCACACGGCTCCTGTACAGCTCTGCAGGTGGAGGTATGTGTGGTCACATGTTGCTGTTAGATGATTTTTTTGTACTATTAACCCCTTCAGAACCCGGTAGTTTTGAGTTTTAACCCCTTAAGGACACAGTGATTTATCTTTTTAATGTTTTCCTCCTCGCCTTCTTATAGCCATAATGATTGCAATTTCCTCTTTACAAACCCATATGAGGCTTCTTGTTCTTGTTGTTGTTTCACCCCTGATTTGTACTTTGTAATGACATCACTCATTTTACTGCAAAATCTACAACAAGGGACAAAAATTTTTATTTGTGGGGTGAAATAGAAAAAAAAAGCAATTTAAAAAATTTTTTTGTGTCTTCTGTTTGGACGCAGTGCACATTACGGTAATAATTCTCTTTATTCTTTAGGTCCAAACGATTACAATGATAAATGATTTATATAGGTTTTATTTTAATACTTTTAAAATATAAAAAATTCTAACTTATTGTACAAAAATTAGTATGTATCAGATTGTCCTACCTTGTCCCCTATAACTCTCTTATTATTCCGTATACGGGGATGTATGAAAGTCATTTTTTGCGCTGTGATCTGTAATTTTTAACGGAAACACTTTAGTTTTGATGAGACTTTTTGATCGCTTTTTAAGACTTTTCTTTTGGACCATGAAGTTGTATTTTTTTACGTTTACGCCATTGACCGTGCGGTTACACATAAGTTTAGATTAATTTTTGTTTACATTATTTTATTTAAAAATAATTGGTAAACGGGGAAGATTAATAGTATATTAGGGGAGGGGCTTATTCACATTAAGTTAATGTTCTTTTTACCTTTATTCCCAGTTTTTTAGTCCCTGTAGTAGACTATTACATGGAATCTATAGATTACATACACTGATCAATGCTGTGATGCTGAGGCTGCCTGCAGGATTGGAGCGTCGTTCAGACAGCGTGGAGTGAGGTTAGGGACCTCCACACGCTCTCTCAGCTGACCGGGACCCCGCTATTTCACTGTGGGTGTCCTTATCAGCTACACTGGGCTACCGGAAATAGATTTTTGGCATTGGTGATGTCCGGCATTAGCAATGAGTCCCAGATGCTGATAGCAGGTAGGTCCTAGGGACTATGAATCGTGCTGAACCCCTGACTGTGCTTTATAGACTGGCAGCGGCCTCCCTCCCCTCCAAATCTTATCACTTTAATGACAGGAGTCCCTGCTCTGAAAGGGGTTTCCTGCACAAGAGCAGAAGGTATGTCAGATTTGATGTGTCTCCTGCTCCGGAGCTGGGCCCATGGCTATACATTATATACCTCCTGCCCAGTCAGCCATGAAGGAGTTAAATGGTGGTGACGCATTGCCACTTAACTTTTCTGGGGCCACACACTATACAGATAGCTGCTTATTGTCCCTTCTACTCGCTGGGATAAGAGCAACCAGTCTAGCTAGGGTTAAGTGGCGCACAGCACTGACAATTCTATCCTTAGGGGCCAGACAGTAAGCAGCCATCTATATAGTCCCGGGGGAGGGGAGCAGTGATAATATGAAATATCACTTAACTCCTTACACTCCATGGGACGGGCGCTTTGGGTATAATGACCTGAACTGACAGCTGGATCATCAGACTTGTGGTCAGTTCGGGACATGTGACTATAATTTAGAGGATCTGCCCCGACAAGTATTCACCTCATCATCCGAGAGCAAGAAGATAAATCATGTGCAGGAATATCCCCTCAAATGTCTCCATATAACATCCTGGAATTGTATAGAATTAAATGTTTATTCACAATACAGGTTCCTATAAGGTGTCAGGACGTGGCGGTCTATTTCTCCATGGAGGAGTGGGAGTATGTAGAAGGACACAAGGATCAGTACAAGGATCAGGTGATTATGGAGGATCAGCAGCCCCTCACATCACCAGGTAATAGACATGACTATATACACACGTCCTCTCATTATTTGTATATAAAGAATGAATTCAGTCTCTGTATGTGTTCCCTACAGTCAGATCCAGTAAGAGAACAGCACCAGAGAGGTGTCCCCGTCCTCTTGATGAACAGAATATGGAGGACATTACTACAGGGAAAGATCTGATCTATATTAATGCTACAGACATAAAGGAAGAAGAAGAGACTGATGTGAGCGGTAATGAGCAGTATAAGGAGGACATTCCTGCAGGGAAAAATCTGATCAATATTAATGCTACAGACATAAAGGAAGAAGAAGAGACAGATGTGAGTGGTGATGAGCAGTGTAAGGAGGACATTCCCACAGAGAAAGATCTGATCTATATTAATGCTACAGACATAAAGGAAGAGGAAAAGACAGATGTGAGCGGTGAAGAGCAGTATAAGGACAACATTCCTACAGGGAAAGAGCTAAACAATATTAATGCTACAGACATAAAGGAAGAAGAAAAGACAGATGTGAGTGATGATGAGCAGTATAAGGAGGACATTCTGACAGGAAAAGATCTGGATAATATTAATGCTACTGATATGAAGGAAGAAGAGACAGATGTGAGCGGTGATGAGCAGTATAAGGAGGACATTCCTACAAGTAACCACCCATGTGAGTAGTAACAACTTAATATAGAGACTGTAGTAATTGTGTAGAATTCTTTAATCTCTTTGTCCTGTCTCTTGCTGTATATTCTTCTATTCAGCCAAAATGCAAACTAATGTGATACTACAGCTGGAATATGGAGAAGAAATATCCCTATGTGTACGAGGCCATCACACCCGCTCCCATAGACTTGCACTGAGGGGGCACGGTGTGACATCATGACCCCCGCAGCCCACACCCAGCGCTTGGAACTAAATGTTCTGACCGCTGGGGCAGTGGAGTACCCCTTTAATCTCCCTGTCCATTCTCCCTCTGCGGCAGAGCAGCTCATGTCCATGTAACAGGGGACGAGAACTGTGGCCAAGAATTCAATAGAGTTCTGTATTCTAGCAGCAGAAGTGTGCTGGGATAAGGAAGCGCTGGTGGACACGTTCTCTCGTGGACTCTCCGATATTATACAAGAGGAGATTGTGGTCAGAGATCTCGAGGAGCTTTTGTCTTTCATTATCCTAATTTACACTAGGTTCAGAGAGAGAGAGAGACCACCATTTTGGGACCCCTTGAGGAGGCCTTCTATCAGATTGTCGCCTCGCCTTTCATGCCCCCCATCCCTCCCTCACCTCCCATGCCCCCCTCACCTCCAATGCCTCCACAATTACACCGCACCATGACCACTACCATTACTACATATAGAGACGGGATAATACTACCGTACTGATACTGAATAAAACACCTGTACTCAGACCACTATCACCTTAACCTTTTAAGGATGCAGGATCCGCCCGCTCCTGTGTTATAAAGCGGGGTCATGCGTGTTGGGCCCAGCACCTAGCAACGACCGGGACTGGTGGCTAATACCGGACATCACTGATTGCGGTGATGCCTGGTATTAACCCTTTAGATGCGGCGATTAAAGTTGATTGCCGCATCTAAAATTTTTAAAAATGCTTCCTGGCAGCTCAGTCAGGCTGACCGGAGACACCGTGATGAAACCGTGGTGTCCTGATCAGCTGTGAGGATGCGGAGGGTCCCCACCTGCCTCCTCGGCGTCCGATCGTTGCTCTATTGCTCCATGCCTGAGAAACAGACAGGAGCAGTGGAGCAATGATAACACTGTTCACACCCCTTTTCCCATTTGCAAACAAAAATGCAAAGAAAAATAAATACAAACATGTGGTATTGCCGCGTGTGTAAATGTCCGAACTATGAAAATATATCGTTAATTATACCGCACGGTCAATGGCGAAGACGTAAAAAAAAATTCCAAAGTCCAAAATAGCGTATTTTTGGTCACTTTTTATACCCTAAAAAAAATTATAAAAAGCGACCAAAAAATGAGATCAAAACAATATTAGTACCGATAAAAACTTCAGATCAGGGCACAAAAAATTACCCTCATAGCGCCCCGTACACAGAAAAATAAAAAAGTTATAGGGGTCTGAAGATGACAATTTTAACCCCTTAACGACGCAGGACGTATATTTACGTCCTGCGCCGGCTCCCGCGATATGAAGCGGGATCGCGCCGCAATCCCGCATCATATCGCGTCGGTCCCGGCACTCATCAACGGCCGGGACCCGCGGCTAATACCACACATCGCCGATCGCGGCAATGTGCGGTATTAACACTTTAGAAGCTTTGACCGCCGCTTCTAAAGTGAAAGTGACCCGGCTCAGTCGGGCTGTTCGGGACTGCCGCGGTGAAATTGCGGCGTCCAGAACAGCTTACAGGACACCGGGAGGGACCTTATCTGCCTCCTCGGTGTCCGATCGGCGAATGACTGCTCCGTGCCTGAGATCCAGGCAGGAGCAGTCAAGCGCCGATAACTCTGATCACAGGCGTGTTAATACACGCCAGTGATCTGTGCAAGAGATCAGTGTGTGCAGTGTTATAGGTGCCTATGGGATAACAATGATCAGTATAAGAGATCAGTGTGTGCAGTGTTATAGGTCCCTATGGGATAATAATGATCAGTATAAGAGATCAGTGTGTGCAGTGTTATAGGTCCCTATGGGATAATAATGATCAGTATAAGAGATCAGTGTGTGCAGTGTTATAGGTCCCTATGGGATAATAATGATCAGTATAAGAGATCAGTGTGTGCAGTGTTATAAGTCCCTATGGGACCTATAACACTGCAAAAAAAAAGTAAAAAAAAGTGTTAATAAAGGTCATTTAACCCCTTCCCTAATAAAAGTTTGAATCACCCCCCTTTTCCCATAAAAAAAATAAAACCGTGTAAAAATAAATAAATATAAACATATGTGGTATCACCGTGTGCGTAAATGTCCGAACTATAAAAATATATCATTAATTAAACCGCTCGGTCAATGGCGTACGTGCAAAAAAATTCCAAAGTCAAAAAAGCGCATATTTGGTCACTTTTTATACCATTAAAAAATGAATAAAAGGTGATCAAAAAGTCCGATCAAAACAAAAATCATACCGATAAAAACTTCAGATCACGGCGCAAAAAATGAGTCCTCATACCGCCCTGTACGGGGAAAAATAAAAAAGTTATAGGGGTCAGAAGATGACATTTTTAAACGTATAAATTTTCCTGCATGTAGTTATGATTTTTTCCAGAAGTACGACAAAATCAAACCTATATAAGTAGGGGATCATTATAACCGTATGGACCTACAGAATAATGATAAGGTGTCATTTTTACCGAAATATGCACTGCGTAGAAACGGAAGCCCCCAAAAGTTACAAAATGGCGTTTTTTCTTCGATTTTATCGCACAATGATTTTTTTTTTCCGTTTCGCCGTGGATTTTTTGGTAAAATGACTAATGTCACTGACAAAATCAAACCTATATAAGTAGGGGATCATTTTAATCGTATGGACCTACAGAATAAACAAAAGGTGTAATTTTTACCGAAATATGCACTGCGTAGAAACGGAAGGCCCCAAAATTTACAAAATCGCGTTTTTTTTTTTAAATTTTGTCCCACAAATATTTTTTTTTCTTGGTTTCACTATAGATTTTTGGGTAAAATGATTGATGTAATTACAAAGTACAATTGGTGGCGCAAAAAAACAAGCTTCATATGGGTCTGTAGGTGCAAAATTGAAAGGGTTATGATTTTTAAAAGGTGAGGAGAGAAAAAACTAAAGTGCAAGAACGGAAAAACACTGAGTCCTTAAGGAGTTAAGACCATTTTCACCTTAACCCCTTAAGGACATAGGGCGTATCCATACGCCCCCGTTTCCAAGTCCTTAAGGACCGAGGGTGTATGGATACGCCCTGAGCATTTCCGGCCCCCACCACTAGCCGGAGGGGAGCCGGGGCCGGATGCCTGCTGAAATCGTTCAGCAGGCATTGCGGCATATCGCCCAGGGGGGTCATTATGTCCCCCCATGTCGGCGATTGCCGCAGATCGCTGGACAATTCAGTCCAGCGATCTGTGGCGGATTCCGAATTAATCGGGTCTCCAGTGACCCGATGACCCAGAATTACTGGCTGATCGGGGCCGTCAGAGACGGCCCCAAACAGCCAGAGCCTGCAGGGGTGAGGTGGCACTGGTGCCACCTCACGATCGCCCTGATTCGTCGGCCGGATTACCGGCCGACCAATCAGGGCGCCTGCTGCGGGTGTCACTCCCGCACCCGCTCCGCCCCTCTTCCGTAGAACGTGAGCGGGTGTGGGATGTGCACCCCGGGTGCTGGGGACCCCGATCCCCGTTGTCAATGTTGGGAACGGGGCCCCAGGAGCGGCGGCGGCGGTGACGACGAGGGACTGACCTGTGTGCCGGCAGCAGCAGGAGGTGAGTGACAGCCTCCTGCTGTTGCTTAGCAACAGCTCCCAGCATGCAAAAAGGGCATGCTGGGAGCTGTAGTTATGCAACAGCAGGAGGCAGACCACCACAACTCCCAGCATGCCCTTATGGGCATGCTGGGATTTGTAGTTTTGCAACAGCTGGAGGCACATTCTTTCTATGGAAAAGTGTACCGTCAGCTGTTGTATAACTACAACTCCCAGCTTGCACAATCAGCTAAAGTGCATGCTGGGAGTTGTAGTGTTGCATCTGGTGGTTGCATAACTACAACTCCCAGCATGCCCGTTGGTTGTCGGTGACTGCTGAGAGTTGTAGTTTTGCAACAGCTGAAGGCACACTGAGTTAAGTAGCAAACCAGTGTGTCTCCAGCTGTTGCATAACTACAATCCCCAGCATCCCCAGCCAATGTAGTATGCCTCCGGCTGTTGCATAACTACAAGACCCAGCATGCCCTTCCGCTGTCCGTACATGCTGGGGGTTGTAGCTTTTGCAACAGCTGAAGGCACACTGGTTGCAAAACACTGAGTTTGTTACCAAACTCGGTGTTTCACAACCTGTGTGTCTCCAGCTGTTGCAAAACTACAACTCCCAGCATGCACTGATAGACCGTACATGCTGGGAGTTGTAGTTTTGCAACAGCTGGAGGTATTTCCCCCCCCCCCCCCCCCCATGTGAACGTACAGGGTACACTCACATGGGTGGAGGATTACAGTAAGTATCCGGCTGCAAGTTTGATCTGTGGCAAATTTTCTGCCGCTGCTCAAACTGCCAGCGAGAAACTACTGTGAACCCCCGCCCGTGTGACTGTACCCTAAAAACACTACACTACACTAACACAAAATAAAATAAAAAGTAAAAAACACTACATATACACATACCCCTACACAGCCCCCCTCCCCTCCCCAATAAAAATGAAAAACGTCTGGTATGCCACTGTTTCCAAAACAGAGCCTCCAGCGGTTGCAAAACTACAACTCCCAGCATGCACTGATAGACCGTACATGCTGGGAGTTTTGCAACAGCTGGATGTTTCCCCCCCCCCCAATGTGAACGTACAGGGTACACTCACATGGGCGGAGGATTACAGTAAGTATCCGGCTGCAAGTTTGAGCTGCGGCAAATTTTCTGCTGCAGCTCAAGCTGCCAGCGAGAAACTAATGTGAACCCCCCGCCCGTGTGACTGTACCCTAAAAACACTACACTAACACAAAATAAAAAGTAAAAAACACTACATATACACATACCCCTACACAGCCCCCCTCCCCAATAAAAATGAAAAACGTCTGGTACGCCACTGTTTCCAGAACGGAGCCTCCAGCTGTTGCAAAACAACTACTCCCAGTATTGCCAGATAGCCACTGACTGTCTAGGCATGCTGGGAGTTTTACAACAGCTGGAGGCCCCCTGTTTGGGAATCACTGGTATAGAATACCCCTATGTCCACCCCTATTCAAGTCCCTAATTTAGGCCTCAAATGCGCATGGCGCTCTCACTTTGGAGCCCTTTCGTATTTCAAGGCAACAGTTTAGGGACACATATGGGGTATCGCCGTACTCGGGAGAAATTGGGCTTCAAATTTTGGGGGGTATTTTCTGCTATTACCCTTTTTAAAAATGTAAAATTTTTGGGAAAACAAGCATTTTAGGTAGAAAAAAATTTTTTTTTTTACATATACAAAAGTCATGAAACACTTGTGGGGTATAAAGGTTCACTTAACCACTTGTTACGTTCCCCGAGGGGTCCAGTTTCCAAAATGGTATGCCATGTGTTTTTTTTTTTGCGGTTCTGGCACCATAGGGGCTTCCTAAATGCGGCATGCCCCCAGAGCAAAATTTGCTTTCAAAAAGCCAAATGTGACTCCTTCTCTTCTGAGACCTGTAGTGCGCCAGCAGAGCACTTTTCACACCCATATGGGGTGTTTTCTGAATCGGGAGAAATTGGGTTTCAAATTTTGGGGGGTATTTTCTGCTATTACCCTTTTTAAAAATGTAAAATTTTTGGGAAACCAAGCATTTTAGGTAAATTTTTTTTAATTTATTTTACATATGCAAAAGTCGTGAAACACCTGTAGGGTATTAAGGTTCACTTTACCCCTTGTTACGTTCCCTGAGGGGTCTAGTTTCCAAAATGGTATGCCATGTTTTTTTTTTTTTTGCTGTCCTGGCACCATAGGGGCTTCCTAAAGGTGACATGCCCCCCAAAAACCATTTGTCGCTCCTTCCCTTCTGAGCCCTCTACTGCACCCGCCGAACACTTTACATAGACATATGAGGTATGTGCTTACTCGAGAGAAATTGGGTTTCAAATACAAGTAAAAATTTTCTCCTTTTTACCCCTTGCAAAAATTCAAAAATTGGGTCTACAAGAACATGCGAGTGTAAAAAATGAAGATTGTGAATTTTCTCCTTCACTTTGCTGCTATTCCTGTGAAACACCTAAAGGGTTAATACACTTACTGAATGTCATTTTGAATACTTTGGGGGGTGCAGTTTTTATAATGGGGTCATTTATGGGGTATTTCTAATATGAAGACCCTTCAAATCCACTTCAAACCTGAACTGGTCCATGAAAAATTGCGAGTTTGAAAATTTTGTGAAAAATTTCAAAATTGCTGCTGAACTTTGAAGCCCTCTGGGGTCTTCCAAAAGTAAAAACTCATAAATGTTATGATGCAAATATAAAGTAGACATATTGTATATGTGAACCAAAAAAAAAATTATTTTGAATATCCATTTTCCTTACAAGCAGAGAGCTTCAAAGTTAGAAAAATGCTAAATTTTCATTTTTTTTCATCAAATTTGGGGATTTTTCACCAAGAAAGGATGCAAGATACCACAAAATTTTACCACTATGTTAAAGTAGAATATGTCACGAAAAAACAATCTCGGAATCAGAATGATAACTAAAAGCATTCCAGAGTTATTAATGTTTAAAGTGACAGTGGTCAGATGTTCAAAAAATGCTCTGGTCCTTAAGGTGAAAAAGGGCTCGGTCCTTAAGGGGTTAAAGGGGTACTCCAGTGGAAATTTTTTTTTTTTTTAAATCATCTGGTGCCATAAAATTATACAGATTTGTAAATGACTTCTTTTATAAAATCTTAATCATCCCAGTACTTATCAGCTGCTGTATGCTCCACAGGAAGTTTTTGTTTTTTGCACTTTTGCTTTTTTCCTTCTGACCTTCTAAAAATCATAATGCGTTCAATTTTGCACCTACAGACCCATATGAGGCTTGTTGTTTTTTGCGTCACCAATCGTACTTTGTAATGACATCAATTATTTTATAACATAATCTGCGGCGAAACAAAAAAAAATTTTGTGGGGGGGGGGGGAAATAAAAAATAAAAAAAACACGCCAATTTGCCTCTTTCTAGGGCTTCCGTTTTTACGCAGTGCATTTTTCGGTAAAATTAACACCTTATCTTTATTCTGTAGGTCCAGACGGTTACAAGGATACACAAGTTAAATAGGTTTTATTTTATTTTACTACTTTAAAAAATTCATGCACCAACATTAATATGTTTAAAATTCTCCTCTTCTGAGCTCCATAACTTTATATTTTTACGTATACGCGTCTGTATGAGGGTAATTTTTTGCGCCGTGGTCTGTAGTTTTTATCGGTACCATTTCTGTTTTGATGGGACTTTTTTTGTTGCATTTCATTAATATTTTTATAGTATATGAAGTGACCAAAAATGCACAATTTTGAACTTTGGTATTTTTTTACGTGTACACCATCGACCGTGCGGTTTGGCCAACCTTATATTTAAATAGTTCGGACATTTATGCACGTGGCGGTACCACGTTTTGTTTTGTATATTTTTTTTTATTACATTTATTTATTAGGGGAGGGGCTTATTTACTTTTATTAGGGGAGGGGCTTATTCACATTTATTAACTTTTTCTTTTTATTTGACACTTTTTTTTTAGCCCCCATAGGGGACTATTACCTGCAATGTTCTGATTGTATATACTGATCAGTGCTATGCCATAACATTGATCATTGTTATCAGTGCTCTCCTGCTTCAGTCTTGGAGTAATAGAACACTGATCAGATGGCGAGGAGGCAGGTAAGGGCCCTCCCACCGTCCTCTCAGCTGATCGGGACATCAGGATTTTGTGGTGATAAAGGAATAAAAGGGATAAATAATTGCACCACATCATGACCACCACCATTTACCACCATATAATGACGGGATAATACTGCCATACTGATACTGAATAAAACCCCTGTACACAGACCAATATCCCCCCATACAGTGCTCCCAGCTCTATACAGGCGCTGCAGACCATATAAGTGATTACAGTGCAGTTACATGTGGTGAATCACAGGGGGCGTCTTCTCTTTCCTTTTCATCCCCACAGAATCTGCCAGAGAAACACGTTAGGCGCCGCACGTTTCCAGCACATTTCCCAATTCTTTCCTACCCTCAGTGCCCTAAATAGTGTAGATAATGCCAGTATAAAGGCAGATAATGGCGGTAGGTAGATAGCATTGGTAGGTAGACGGTGTAGGTAGGTAGTGGTGGAAAGTAGATAGATAATTTTACCACCAAAAAAAAAAAAAAAATACATCATTTTGTGGGCTTCCATTTTTATGCAGTGCACTTTTCCCCCCACGTCTCCACGACAGCACCCATGAGATTATCTCCTCCTCCTGATTGGGACAGGAAAAACACTGAGAGGTTAAATTCCCCACCCCTTCCTCTCCACACCAGTGTTTTTTCCTGTCCCTGTCAGGGAAGGAGCTGAGAGGTGCAGGGGGGTCTTCTCTCCTGCATGAAAAAAATTGGAAGGTCCTTACCGGGGCCTTGCAGACTCGGGGTGCTGGCACAGCACACCCCCTGTCTTGTTCTCTCCCATAGGTCCGGTCCGTGCTGTGGGTCCACTCCAGGAGTATGGAGCAGAGAAAACTCTGCGGGAGCACTGCAGGTGCTGGCGGCGTTCTTGCAGCGGTCTCTGCTCTTAGTGTGTCCAGGGCTTTGCCTCACGCGAGCGCTTCCTTGTTTAAAAGTCCCGATGAGCAGTCTGCAGAATCTCCTTCCAGCCGGAACGATGGCGTCTGACGTCACTTCCAGCCGCCATAGGTCGCGGAATTTGAATCTGGAGACCGGCTTTTTTCCTATAAGAAGCCCCTCTCCCAGATGGAAGCTGCTCTACCTGATTCCAGCATTTTTTATTACAAGGCTGCATCATGAGCTCGCCTGCAAAGATTCCAGATCCTCCAGCGGTCCAAGGATCAGTGAGTACTGAGGGCCTATGGGTTCTCCCTGGCCTATCTTCGTTTGCATGGTGTTTTATCCTTCTCTTCCTTCTAATTGCAGGGAGACAAGGATTCTGCAGGTTCAAAAAAATCTAAACCCCAAAAAATGTGTAATGTGCTACAAAGAGTTTCCTTAATCTGCTTCTAAACTTCTGTGTAAAGCATGCATGGCATCAGCGGTTAAAGATGATTCTCCCACTCATGCAAGAAATTAACTCCATGATTCATTCAGAGATTCACTCTGCATTGGCTTCTTTTACACCTGTTACCCCTGTGGCATCTACTATGGTTCATGTCTCAGCTGTAAAAAAAGACCAAAACGGTATCCTTTTCAGATTCTGAAGAAAGTGTATCTCCAGAATGGAGAATATGTGGAAAATCCTCATGAAGAGGAAGATTCTTCTTTGAATTCTGACTATATCGAATCCTTAATTAAGTCCTTTCGTACTACCTTGAATTTAGAGGAAGTTCAGGAGACTAAGTCTATCCAGGATGAGCTTTTTGGAGGCCTAGGAGACAGGAAATCCTGTACGTTCCCTGTTCATGCGAATTTACATAAAATTATTAAGGATGAATGGGCAAAGCCAGAAAAGAATGCTATTATTCCTAGGGGGTCTAAAAAGGTGATATCCCTTTGATGACGCAGACTCTACTACCTGGGACACGATACCATTAGTAGACGTCTCGGTTGCTAAGGTAGCAAAGCGTACCTCTCTGCCTTTCGAGGATGCTACACAACTTAAGGATCCCATGGATAAAAAGGCAGAGAGTTTGCTTACAAAGAACTGGGAAGCTGCTTCTTCACTGTTAAGGCCTCTACCTGTGTGGCCAGAACTTTAGGAGTTTGGTTAGACCAACTGGAATATCACCAGTCTGATACCCATAAAGACCAAATTTTGGAATCCTTGCCTCTGCTCAAAATGGCATCTAATTTTTTATCAGATGCCTCTGCAGAATCGGTAAAACTTGCTTCTCATACTGCTGTTTTGTCCAATACCACTAGGCGTGTACTGTGGCTAAAATCTTGGTCGGGAGACATGACTTCAAAAAGTAAACTCTGCTCCCTTCCTTTCCATGACATTTTTTTATTTGGTCCAGAGCTGGATTCTGTATTGGAAAAAGCAGCAGACAAGAAAAAAGGACTATTCTTAAATAAGGTCCAACCTATGAAATCTCCTTTTCGTATTTTTTCCCAGTCAGACCAATCTTTCAGAGGAGGTAAAGGGAAAACAGGATGGTGGTCTTACAGGAATAGGGGTAGAAATATCTTCACTAACCCCGGTCAGTCCTCTTCCAACCCTAAACAATGACGCCAGGCCAGAGGGGGGATCAAGTTGTCATCACCTCCCCCTCCGAGATACGTTGTTACTAGTCAGAGTCCAAAAAATTTGTGGTTTACAAAAAATTCAAGATTGAATCTGTAAAATCTGCAGTTCAGTTGATAAAGAAGGGGACGGTGATGGCAACAATCGATCTTCGAGATGCTTATTACCATATTCCCATCCATTCAAATTCCCAAAAATTTTTGAGATTTGCCATCCAGTGGGGGTCCAGTGTCCGCCACTTTCAGTTTGTCTGTCTCCCATTCGGCCTGTCATCTGCGCCTTGAATTTTCATCAAGGTCTTGGCAGAGGTGTTTGCCCTTCTCAGGAAAGAGTCTATTCTAATTATTCCTTATCTAGACGACATTCATTTACAAAGAACTATTCTTGTTCTCCAGAAGTTGGGCTGGATTCTAAATGTGGACAAATCAGATCTTATTCCCAGTCAGAGGAAGATATTCCTGGGTACCCTCTTGGATTCAAGGATTCAGACCTCCTTTCTTCTGGATTCCAAGAGGGTATTACTGCAGGCATTAGTGTCCCGGTTCCTATCCTTCCACTTTTGTACAATCAGGACGGCAATGTCCACTCTGGGTCATATGACATCATGTATCCAATCTTTAGCTTGGGCTCAGTTTCACTCCAGGCCTCTACAAAAGTGGATTCTAGCCATTTGGGACAAGTCTCAGAAGTCTTTAGACAAAAGAGTGATAATTCCCTCTCAAGTAAAAACCCATCTAAGAAAAAATTAGAGAAGGGAGTAGGTTGGTTCCAGACAAACCAGTTACTCATAACAACAGATGCCAGTGCAGGGGAATGGGTGCTCACTCAGAGATTCCAGTAGTCCAAGAAAAGTGGGATCCTCAGACAGCAAGGAAGTCTTCCAACTTCAGAGAGCTACTGGCAATATGGATGACACTCCAAGAACTGGAGGAAAACTGCAAGAATCGCCATATCCTCATTTACTCGGACAACATGACTGCAGTGGCCTTTATAAGATGTCAGGGGGTCCAAGACATACAGCTCTTCAATCAATTTCTCATCAAATATTTTATTGGGCAGAAAACAAAGTACTTTCGATATCAGCAATCCATCTCAGAGGGATCTGGAACTTAGAGGCGGACTTCCTGAGCAGACATATATTAGACCAGGGGGAATGGTCTCTAGCCCCGTGGACGTTCAGTATGATTATGGAGAGATGGGGGGTTCCTCAAATAGATCTGTTTGCAACCAGGATAAATCACAAGATGGATCTATTCTATTCCTTAAATCCAAAAGACTCTCCTCTAGCAGTAGATGCTTTGGCTCAGGATTGGACATTCAGTATGGGATATGCATTTCCTCCCCTACCTCTGATATCTCGGGTCCTTCAAAAACGAATGAACTGCCATTGCATTCTAAGCCTAGTAGCCCCATACTGGCCAAAGAAAAGCTGGTTTTCTTGACTAAAAACTCTAAGTATAGAGGATCCCATCTGCCCTTTCATCGTCATATGAAAAACCTCAGCTTGACAGCATGGAAATTGAAAAGTCCATTCTGCTGAAGGAAGGTTTCCCTGAAAAGGTAGTAAATACACTTCTATCTAGCCATAAAGATACTACCTCTAGAATCTATGCTAAAACTTGGAAGAAGTTTATTTCTTGGTGTGGGGATTCTTTTTCTATCAACACTCCGGTGATTCCAAAAATTCTAGACTTCCTTCAGCAGGGATTTGATTTAGGTCTTTCCCCTAGTTCTCTCAAAGTACAGGTTTCTGCTCTCAGTGCTCTCTATCATGTAAAATTGGCTGATAACATGTGGATTTCAAGATTTATTAAAGCGTCCAGCAGACTCAGACCTAAGACTTTAAATATCTGTCCTCAGTGGAATTTAAATACAGTTCTAGGGGCTCTTCCTCTGGATCCCTTTGAGCCTCTGGATTCTATTTCTGAAAAATGTTTGACTCTGAAAACTATATTTTTAATTGCCATCACTACAGCTAGGAGAGTAGGTGAAATTCAGGCTCTTTCTATCCGGGAGCCTTATATCAGAATTTTGGATGACAAAATAATTTTTAAGCTTTATCATAACTTCCTTCCTAAAGTTGTCTCTACCTTTCATAGATCACAGGATATTGTGGTTCCATCCTTCTGTTCAAATCCAAAAAATGACTTAGAAAAATCATATAGTCTCTTGGATTTTAGAAGAGCTGTTCTCCTTTACATTGAAAGAACTAGTCAGTGGAGGAAGGATGATAATCTGTTTATTCAGTTTGCTGGCCCTAATAGAGGCAAGAAAGCCTCTAGGAGTTCTATAGCCAGATGGATTAAGACCTCAATTTCAGAGGCTTATGTGGCCCGAGGTAAAGCCTCTCCTATACAATTGAAGGACCATTTTACTAGAGCAATTTCCTCATCATGGGCAGAGAGAGCAGGAGCTTCTGTAGAACAGATTTGCAAAGCTGCCACTTGGAAAAAACTCAATACTTTTTCCAGACATTATAGAGTTCACATTTTGTCTTCTGAGGATATGGCCTTTGGACATAAAGTTCTCAGTGCTATAGTCCCTCACTAATAAATTCTTTGGTATTTCTCATGGGTGCTGTTGTGGAGATGTGGGGGGAAATGGTGAATTATACTCACCAATAATTCCTTTTCTGGAAGTCTCCACGACAACTCCCATACATCCCACCCTTTGTTTTTTTATTGTGGTGTTTTATTGTACTTTTTTTCCTTTTCCTTCTGCGTTCTTTATAAATATGTACAAAGAAAGTTCCAACTGGCACTACTGTAATTGCTGTGGAGTGTTGCAAAAGTCCTGTGCCGAGTTCTAGGTCACTTATGGTAGCCTGTGGTGGTGCTCAGCGTACCAAAGTCAACACAACCATAGTATACTTCAATAGAAGAAAAGAAAGTAGGCGGCAACTCACCAAACGTAGCTTTAGGCTTCTTTTATTGTATCAGGTTGTAGCAGAAGAAGCACAGTATTATGTGAAACGGACGTTGCTCTCTGCATGTGAGTTTGCACTTGTTTGTTCACCTGCTACAATAAAAGAAGCCTAAAGCTACGTTTGGTGAGTTGCCGCCTACTTTATTTTCTTCTATTGAAGTTCTTTATAAATACACTGGTGTGGAGAGGAAGGGGTGGGGAATTTAACCTCTCAGTGTTTTTTCCTGTCCCAATCAGGATGAGGAGATAATCTCATGGGAGCTGTCGTGGAGACTTCCAGAAGTGGAATTATCATTGAGTATAATTCACCATTTTTTTTTATCAACTGGTGCTATAAAGTTATTCAGAATTGTAAATTACTTCTATTTAGAATTCTTAATCCTTCCAGTACGTAGCCGCTGTTGTATTCTTCACAGGAAGTTGTGTAGTTCTTTTGAGTCTGATCACAGTGCTCTCTGCTGCCACTTCTGTCCATGTCAGGAACTGTCCGGAGAAAGAGAGGTTTGCTATGATGATTTGCTCCTGTTCAGGAAAGTTCCTGACACGGACAGAGGTGACAGCAGAGAGCACCGGGGTCAGACTGGAAAGAACTACACAACAAAAAGAACATACAGCAGCAGAAGGATAAAGACTGGAAGGATAAAGATTTTTAAATAAAAGTAATTTACAAATCTGTTTAACTGTGCTCATCAGACCACATGGACCACCCAAAGTATAGTGGATAAGATGTCTGTGGGCAGGGTACCCCTTTAAGGTTCCCGGTTTAGGTTGTATTGTGTCTGTAGTCACTGACTGTGTTATGCAGCTGTCCTCACTCTGTATACATTGTGCTGAATGGTATTTTGTCATAGGCTTCCATGGTCTGTGCTTACACTGTACGTCTCTTTACTCTCTTTTCAGTAAAATAAGTTTAAAAAATAAAAAAGGAGTAAAATATAATGCTATGTTATACATATCGATCGTACCAACCTGATCTATGAGGAGAACAAGTCAATTTTACAGCACATAACATGATTGTTCCCGCAAAAAACAAGCATAAGGGTCTAGAGGTGGAAAAATGAGTGATGGCTCTTAGGAGAGGAGGAAACAAATGAAGATGCAAAAATTTAATTTCCTGGGTCGTTATTGGATCTAAATAGTGTAGGGCACCATTGAAATTGTGCTGGGGAGCAGGGACACCTGCCAAAGACAATGTTCCTGCTCCTAGTAAGGTGTCCCTGCTCTGCTATCATAGCTGCTTTGTGATAGAAGTAGCAGAGACAGATCCCTGCAGATATTACCGGAGAATAAGAGGCAAGAGATGGAGCAGTGATTTATGGGACGACTTTTATATTACACAATGGAATCAGATGGTTAAAAGTGATTGATGAAAGGGCATAGGTCATGTGATCTGTACATGGGGGAGGGGAGGAGAGAGCGGCCGATGTGGGGAGAATGGGAACAAGGATAGAATGACAGAGGAAAGGAGACTGGGAACAAGGAGGAGCTATACACAGCGAGGAGAATATTATCATAGAGACATTACAGGAGACTATACACAGCGAGGAGAAGATTATCATGGAGACATTACAGGAGACTATACACAGCGAGGAGAAGATTATCATGGAGACATTACAGGAGACTACAAAGGGTGGAGAAGATTATCATGGAGACATTACAGGATACTATACACAGCGACAGGAAGATTATCATGGAGAAATTACAGGAGACTATACACAGCGAGGAGAAGATTATCATGGAGACATTACAGGAGACTATGCACAGCGAGGAGAAGATTATCATGGAGACATTACAGGAGACTGTACACAGCGAGGAGAAGATTATCATGGAGACCTTACAGGGACTATACACAGCGAGGAAAAGATCATCATGGAGACATTACAGGAGACTATACACAACGAGGAGAAGATTATCATGGAGACATTACAGGATACTATACACAGCGACGGGAAGATTATCATGGAGACATTACAGGAGACTATGCACAGCGAGGAGAATATTATCATGGAGACATTACAGGAGACTATACACAGCGAGGAGAAGATTATCATGGAGACATTACAGGAGACTATACACAGCGAGGAGAAGATTATCATGGAGACATTACAGGAGACTATACACAGCGAGGAGGAGATTATCATGGAGACATTACAGGACTATACACAGCGAGGAGGAGATTATCATGGAGACATTACAGAGACTATACACAGCGAGGAGAAGATTATCATGGAGACATTACAGGAGACTATACACAGCGAAGAGAAGATTATCATGGATACATTGCAGGAGACTATACACAGCGAGGAGAAGATTGTCATGGAGACATTACAGGAGACTACAAAGGGAGGAGAAGATTATCATGGAGACATTACAGGAGACTATACACAGCGAGGAGAAGATTATCATGGAGAAATTACAGGAGACTATACACAGCGAGGAGAAGATTATCATGGAGACATTACAGGAGACTATACATAGCGAGGAGAAGATTATCATGGAGACATTACAGGAGACTAGACACAGCGAGGAGAAGATTATCATGGAGACATTACAGGAGACTATATACACAGCGAGGAGAAGATTATCGTGGAGACATTACAGGACTGTACACAGCGAGGAGAAGATTATCATGGAGACATTACAGGGACTATACACAGCGAGGAGAAGATTATCATGGAGACATTACAGGGACTATACACAGCGAGGAGAAGATTATCATGGAGACATTACAGGAGACTATACACAGCGAGGAGAAGATTATCATGGAGACATTACAGGAGACTATACACAGCGAGGGGAAGATTATCATGGAGACATTACAGGAGACTATACACAGCGAGGAGAAGATTATCATGGAGAAATTACAGGAGACTATACACATAGAGGAGAAGATTATCATGGAGATATTACAGGAGACTATACACAGCGAGGAGAAGATTATCATGGAGACATTACAGGAGACTATACACAGCTAGGGGAAGATTATCATGGAGACATTACAGGAGACTATACACAGCGAAGAGAAGATTATCATGGATACATTGCAGGAGACTATACACAGCGAGGAGAAGATTATCATGGAGACATTGCAGGAGACTATACACAGCGAGGAGAAGATTATCATGGAGACATTACAGGGACTATACACAGCGAGGAGAAGATTATCATGGAGACATTACAGGAGACTATGCACAGCGAGGAGAATATTATCATGGAGACATTACAGGAGACTATACACAGCGAGGAGAAGATTATCATGGAGACATTACAGGAGACTATACACAGCGAGGAGAAGATTATCATGGAGACATTACAGGACTATACACAGCGAGGAGAAGATTATCATGGAGACATTACAGGGACTATACACAGCGAGGAGAAGATTATCATGGAGACATTACAGGAGACTATACACAGCGAGGAGAAGATTATCATGGAGACATTACAGGAGACTATACATAGCGAGGAGAAGATTATCATGGAGACATTACAGGAGACTAGACACAGCGAGGAGAAGATTATCATGGAGACATTACAGGAGACTATACACAGCGAGGAGAAGATTATCGTGGAGACATTACAGGACTGTACACAGCGAGGAGAAGATTATCATGGAGACATTACAGGGACTATACACAGCGAGGAGAAGATTATCATGGAGACATTACAGGAGACTATACACAGCGAGGAGAAGATTATCATGGAGACATTACAGGGACTATACACAGCGAAGAGAAGATTATCATGGAGACATTACAGGAGACTATACACAGCGAGGAGAAGATTATCATGGAGACATTACAGGAGACTATACACAGCGAGGAGAAGATTATTATGGAGACATTACAGGAGACTATACACAGCGAGGGGAAGATTATCATGGAGACATTACAGGAGACTATACACAGCGAGGAGAAGATTATCATGGAGAAATTACAGGAGACTATACACATAGAGGAGAAGATTATCATGGAGATATTACAGGAGACTATACACAGCGAGGAGAAGATTATCATGGAGACATTACAGGAGACTATACACAGCGAGGAGAAGATTATCATGGATACATTGCAGGAGACTATACACAGCGAGGAGAAGATTATCATGGAGACATTACAGGAGACTACAAAGGGAGGAGAAGATTATCATGGAGACATTACAGGAGACTATACACAGCGAGGAGAAGATTATCATGGAGACATTACAGGAGACTATACACAGCGAGGAGAAGATTATCATGGAGACATTACAGGAGACTATACACAGCGAGGAGAAGATTATCATGGAGACATTACAGGACTATACACAGCGAGGAGAAGATTATCATGGAGACATTACAGGAGACTATACACAGCGAGGAGAAGATTATCATGGAGAAATTACAGGAGACTATACACATAGAGGAGAAGATTATCATGGAGATATTACAGGAGACTATACACGGCGAGGAGAAGATTATCATGGAGACATTACAGGAGACTATACACAGCTAGGGGAAGATTATCATGGAGACATTACAGGAGACTATACACAGCGAGGAGAAGATTATCATGGAGACATTACAGGAGACTATACACAGCGAGGAGAAGATTATCATGGAGACATTACAGGAGACTATACACAGCGAGGAGAAGATTATCATGGAGACATTACAGGACTATACACAGCGAGGAGGAGATTATCATGGAGACATTACAGGGACTATACACAGCGAGGAGAAGATTATCATGGAGACATTACAGGAGACTATACACAGCGAGGAGAAGATTATCATGGAGACATTACAGGAGACTATACACAGCGAGGAGAATATTATCATGGAGACATTACAGGAGTGTCACGATGCCGGCTGGCAGGTAGTGGATCCTCTGTGCCAGAGAGGGATTGGCGTGGACCGTGCTAGTGGATCGGTTCTAAGTCACTACTGGTTTTCACCAGAGCCCGCCGCAAAGCGGGATGGTCTTGCTGCGGCGGTAGTGACCAGGTCGTATCCACTAGCAACGGCTCAACCTCTCTGGCTGCTGAAGATAGGCGCGGTACAAGGGAGTAGACAGAAGCAAGGTCGGACGTAGCAGAAGGTCGGGGCAGGCAGCAAGGATCGTAGTCAGGGGCAACGGCAGGAGGTCTGGAACACAGGCTAGGAACACACAAGGAAACGCTTTCACTGGCACGATGGCAACAAGATCCGGCGAGGGAGTGAAGGGGAAGTGAGGTGATATAGGGAAGTGCACAGGTGATAACACTAATTGGAACCACTGCGCCAATCAGCGGCGCAGTGGCCCTTTAAATCGCAAAGACCCGGCGCGCGCGCGCCCTAGGGAGCGGGGCCGCGCGCGCCGGGACAGGACTGACGGAGAGCGAGTCAGGTACGGGAGCCGGGGTGCGCATCGCGAGCGGGCGCTACCCGCATCGCGAATCGCATCCCGGCTGGAGGCGGTATCGCAGCGCCCCGGGTCAGTGGAACTGACCGGAGCGCTGCAGTGAGGAGAGTGTAGCGAGCGCTCCGGGGAGGAGCGGGGACCCGGAGCGCTCGGCGTAACAGTACCCCCCCCCCTTGGGTCTCCCCCTCTTCTTGGAGCCTGAGAACCTGAGGACCAGACTTTTGTCCAGGATATTGTCCTCAGGTTCCCAGGACCTCTCTTCTGGACCACAACCCTCCCAATCCACTAAAAAGAAGGTTTTCCCTCTGACCTTTTTTGATGCTAAAATCTCTTTGACGGAGAAGATGTCCGAGGAGCCGGAGACAGGAGTGGGAGGAACAGATTTGGGAGAGAAACGGTTAATGATAAGTGGTTTAAGAAGAGAAACGTGAAAGGCATTAGGAATACGAAGAGAAGGAGGAAGAAGAAGTTTGTAAGAGACAGGATTAATCTGGCGCAAAATTTTGAAAGGACCAAGATAGCGTGGTCCCAACTTATAGCTAGGGACACGGAAGCGGACATATTTAGCGGAGAGCCATACCTTGTCTCCAGGGGAAAAAATGGGAGGAGCTCTTCTTTTCTTATCCGCGAATTTCTTCATGCGTGAAGAAGCCTGTAAGAGAGAATTTTGGGTCTCTCTCCATATGATGGAAAGATCACGAGAAATTTCATCCACAGCGGGCAGACCAGAGGGCAAGGGGGTAGGGAGGGGAGGAAGAGGGTGACGGCCGTACACCACGAAAAATGGGGATTTGGAGGAAGATTCAGAGACTCTGAAATTATACGAGAATTCGGCCCAAGGTAGAAGATCTGCCCAGTCATCCTGGCGGGAGGAAACAAAATGTCGTAAATAATCACCCAAGACCTGGTTAATTCTTTCTACTTGTCCATTGGATTGAGGATGATATGCAGAAGAAAAATTTAATTTAATCTTGAGTTGTTTACAGAGAGCCCTCCAGAATTTAGACACGAATTGGACGCCTCTATCCGAGACGATCTGCGTAGGCAACCCGTGAAGACGAAAAATGTGTACAAAAAATTGTTTAGCCAACTGAGGCGCTGAAGGAAGACCAGGAAGAGGGATGAAATGTGCCATTTTGGAGAATCGATCAACGACCACCCAAATAACAGTGTTGCCATGGGATGGGGGTAAGTCAGTAATAAAATCCATACCAATCAGAGACCAAGGCTGTTCGGGGACAGGCAGAGGATGAAGAAAACCAGCGGGCTTCTGGCGAGGAGTCTTATCCCGGGCACAGATAGTGCAGGCTCGCACAAAGTCCACCACATCAGTCTCTAGAGTCGGCCACCAATAGAAGCGAGAGATGAGTTGCACAGATTTCTTGATGCCCGCATGACCTGCGAGATGGGAGGAGTGACCCCATTTGAGGATTCCGAGGCGTTGGCGTGGAGAAACAAAGGTCTTTCCTGGAGGAGTTTGCCTGATGGAGGCTGGAGAAGTGGAAATCAGGCAGTCAGGAGGAATGATGTGTTGAGGAGAGAGTTCAAGTTCAGAAGCATCTGAGGAACGAGAGAGAGCATCGGCCCTAATGTTCTTATCGGCAGGACGAAAGTGAATCTCAAAATTAAATCGGGCAAAGAACAGAGACCACCTGGCCTGACGAGGATTCAGCCGTTGGGCAGACTGGAGGTAGGAGAGGTTCTTGTGATCGGTGTAAATAATAACTGGAAATCTTGATCCCTCCAGCAGATGCCTCCATTCCTCAAGTGCTAATTTAATGGCTAGAAGCTCTCGATCCCCGATGGAGTAGTTCCTCTCCGCCGGAGAGAAGGTCCTAGAAAAAAAACCACAAGTAACAGCATGCCCGGAAGAGTTTTTTTGTAGAAGGACAGCTCCAGCTCCCACTGAGGAGGCATCAACCTCCAATAGGAAGGGTTTAGATGGGTCAGGTCTGGAGAGCACGGGAGCCGAAGAAAAGGCAGACTTGAGCCGTTTAAAGGCGTCTTCCGCTTGAGGAGGCCAAGACTTGGGATCGGCATTTTTTTTGGTTAAAGCCACAATAGGAGCCACAACGGTAGAAAAATGTGGAATAAATTGCCTGTAATAATTGGCGAACCCCAAAAAACGTTGGATGGCACGGAGTCCGGAGGGGCGTGGCCAATCTAAGACGGCAGAGAGTTTGTCTGGATCCATTTGTAGTCCCTGGCCAGAGACCAAGTATCCTAGGAAAGGAAGAGATTGGCATTCAAACAGACATTTCTCTATTTTGGCATAGAGTTGATTGTCACGAAGTCTCTGAAGAACCATACGGACATGCTGGCGGTGTTCTTCTAGATTGGCAGAAAAAATCAGGATATCGTCCAGATATACAACAACACAGGAGTATAGGAGATCACGAAAAATTTCATTAACAAAGTCTTGGAAGACGCCAGGGGCGTTGCACAGGCCAAAGGGCATGACCAGATACTCAAAGTGTCCATCTCTGGTGTTAAATGCCGTTTTCCATTCATCCCCCTCTCTGATGCGGATGAGATTATAAGCACCTCTTAAGTCCAGTTTGGTAAAAATGTGGGCACCTTGGAGGCGATCAAAGAGTTCAGAGATGAGGGGTAGGGGGTAGCGGTTCTTAACCGTGATTTTATTAAGACCGCGGTAGTCAATGCAAGGACGTAGAGAGCCATCTTTTTTGGACACAAAGAAAAATCCGGCTCCGGCAGGAGAGGAGGATTTACGGATAAAGCCCTTTTTTAAATTTTCCTGGACGTATTCAGACATGGCAAGAGTCTCTGGGACGGACAGAGGATAGATTCTGCCCCGGGGTGGAGTAGTGCCCGGGAGGAGGTCAATAGGACAATCATAAGGCCTGTGAGGAGGTAGAGTCTCAGCTTGTTTTTTGCAAAAAACGTCCGCAAAGTCCATATAGGCCTTAGGGAGACCGGTTACAGGAGGAACCACAGAGTCACGGCAAGGGTTACTGGGAACCGGTTTTAGGCAGTCCTTGGAACAAGAGGGCCCCCAACTCTTGATTTCCCCAGTGGACCAATCCAGGGTTGGGGAATGAAACTGAAGCCAGGGAAGTCCAAGGAGAATTTCAGAAGTGCAATTGGGGAGGACCAAAAGTTCAATCCTCTCGTGATGAGATCCGATGCACATTAGAAGGGGCTCCGTGCGGAAACGTATGGTACAGTCCAATCTTTCATTGTTTACACAATTGATGTAGAGGGGTCTGGCGAGACTGGTCACCGGGATGTTGAACCTGTTGACGAGAGAGGCCAAAATAAAATTTCCTGCAGATCCGGAGTCCAAGAAGGCCACAGCAGAGAAGGAGAAGGCAGAGGCAGACATCCGCACAGGCACAGTAAGACGTGGAGAAGCAGAGTAGACATCAAGGACTGTCTCACCTTTGTGCGGAGTCAGCGTACGTCTTTCCAGGCGGGGAGGACGGATAGGACAATCCTTCAGGAAGTGTTCGGTACTAGCACAGTACAGGCAGAGATTCTCCATGCGGCGTCGTGTCCTCTCATGAGGTGTCAGGCGAGACCGGTCGACCTGCATAGCCTCCACGGCGGGAGGCACAGGAACAGATTGCAGGGGACCAGAGGAGAGAGGAGCCGGGGAGAAGAAACGCCTCGTGCGAACAGAGTCCATATCCTGGCGGAGCTCCTGACGCCTTTCGGAAAAACGCATGTCAATGCGAGTGGCTAGGTGAATGAGTTCATGTAGATTAGCAGGGATTTCTCGTGCGGCCAGAACATCTTTAATGTTGCTGGATAGGCCTTTTTTAAAGGTCGCGCAGAGTGCCTCATTATTCCAGGATAATTCTGAAGCAAGAGTACGGAATTGTACGGCATACTCGCCAACGGAAGAATTACCCTGGACCAGGTTCAACAGGGCAGTCTCAGCAGAAGAGGCTCGGGCAGGTTCCTCAAAGACACTTCGAATTTCCGAGAAGAAGGAGTGTACAGAGGCAGTGACGGGGTCATTGCGGTCCCAGAGCGGTGTGGCCCAAGACAGGGCTTTTCCAGACAGAAGGCTGACTACGAAAGCCACCTTAGACCTTTCAGTGGGGAACTGGTCCGACATCATCTCCAAGTGCAATGAACATTGGGAAAGAAAGCCACGGCAAAACTTAGAGTCCCCATCAAATTTATCCGGCAAGGATAGTCGTAGTCCAGAAGCGGCCACTCGCTGCGGAGGAGGTGCAGGAGCTGGCGGAGGAGATGATTGCTGAAGCTGTGGTAGTAACTGCTGTAGCATAACGGTCAGTTGAGACAGCTGTTGGCCTTGTTGCGCTATCTGTTGTGACTGCTGGGCGACCACCGTGGTGAGGTCAGCGACAACTGGCAGAGGAACTTCAGCGGGATCCATGGCCGGATCTACTGTCACGATGCCGGCTGGCAGGTAGTGGATCCTCTGTGCCAGAGAGGGATTGGCGTGGACCGTGCTAGTGGATCGGTTCTAAGTCACTACTGGTTTTCACCAGAGCCCGCCGCAAAGCGGGATGGTCTTGCTGCAGCGGTAGTGACCAGGTCGTATCCACTAGCAACGGCTCAACCTCTCTGGCTGCTGAAGATAGGCGCGGTACAAGGGAGTAGACAGAAGCAAGGTCGGACGTAGCAGAAGGTCGGGGCAGGCAGCAAGGATCGTAGTCAGGGGCAACGGCAGGAGGTCTGGAACACAGGCTAGGAACACACAAGGAAACGCTTTCACTGGCACGATGGCAACAAGATCCGGCGAGGGAGTGAAGGGGAAGTGAGGTGATATAGGGAAGTGCACAGGTGATAACACTAATTGGAACCACTGCGCCAATCAGCGGCGCAGTGGCCCTTTAAATCGCAAAGACCCGGCGCGCGCGCGCCCTAGGGAGCGGGGCCGCGCGCGCCGGGACAGGACTGACGGAGAGCGAGTCAGGTACGGGAGCCGGGGTGCGCATCGCGAGCGGGCGCTACCCGCATCGCGAATCGCATCCCGGCTGGAGGCGGTATCGCAGCGCCCCGGGTCAGTGGAACTGACCGGAGCGCTGCAGTGAGGAGAGTGTAGCGAGCGCTCCGGGGAGGAGCGGGGACCCGGAGCGCTCGGCGTAACAGTACCCCCCCCCTTGGGTCTCCCCCTCTTCTTGGAGCCTGAGAACCTGAGGACCAGACTTTTGTCCAGGATATTGTCCTCAGGTTCCCAGGACCTCTCTTCTGGACCACAACCCTCCCAATCCACTAAAAAGAAGGTTTTCCCTCTGACCTTTTTTGATGCTAAAATCTCTCCCCGGAGCGCTCGCTACACTCTCCTCACTGCAGCGCTCCGGGGAGGAGCGGGGACCCGGAGCGCTCGGCGTAACAAGGAGACTATACACAGCGAGGAGAAGATTATCATGGAGACATTAGAGGGACTATACACAGCGAGGAGAAGATTATCATGGAGACATTACAGGAGACTATACACAGCGAGGAGAAGATTATCATGGAGACATTACAGGAGACTATACACAGCGAGGAGAAGATTATCATGGAGACATTACAGGACTATACACAGCGAGGAGAAGATTATCATGGAGACATTACAGGAGACTATACACAGCGAGGAGAAGATTATCATGGAGACATTACAGGAGACTATACACAGCGAGGAGAAGATTATCATGGAGACATTACAGGAGACTATACACAGCGAGGAGAAGATTATCATGGAGACATTACAGGAGACTATACACAGCGAGGAGAAGATTATTATGGAGACATTACAGGAGACTATACACAGCGAGGAGAAGATTATCATGGAGACATTACAGGACTATACACAGCGAGGAGGAGATTATCATGGAGACATTACAGGAGACTATACACAGCGAGGAGAAGATTATCATGGAGACATTACAGGAGACTATACACAGCGAGGAGAAGATTATCATGGAGACATTACAGGAGACTATACACAGCGAGGAGAAGATTATCATGGAGACATTACAGGAGACTATACACAGCGAGGGGAAGATTATCATGGAGACATTACAGGAGACTATACACAGTGAGGAGAAGATTATCATGGAGACATTACAGGAGACTATACACAGCGAGGAGAAGATTATCATGGAGACATTACAGGGACTATACACAGCGAGGAGAAGATTATCATGGAGATATTACAGGAGACTATACACAGCGAGGAGAAGATTATCATGGAGACATTACAGGGACTATACACAGCGAGGAGAAGATTATCATGGAGACATTACAGGAGACTATACACAGCGAGGAGAAGATTATCATGGAGACATTACAGGGACTATACACAGCGAGGAGAAGATTATCATGGAGATATTACAGGAGACTATACACGGCGAGGAGAAATTTATCATGGAGACATTACAGGAGACTATACACAGCGAGGAGAAGATTATCATGGAGACATTACAGGAGACTATACACAGCGAGGAGAAGATTATCATGGAGACATTACAGGAGACTATACACAGCGAGGAGAAGATTATCATGGAGACATTACAGGAGACTATACACAGCGAGGAGAAGATTATCATGGAGACATTACAGGACTATACACAGCGAGGAGAAGATTATCATGGAGACATTACAGGAGACTATACACAGCGAGGAGAAGATTATCATGGAGACATTACAGGAGACTATACACAGCGAGGAGAAGATTATCATGGAGACATTACAGGAGACTATACACAGCGAGGAGAAGATTATCATGGAGACATTACAGGAGACTATACACAGCGAGGAGAAGATTATCATGGAGACATTACAGGAGACTATACACAGCGAGGAGAAGATTATCATGGAGACATTACAGGAGACTATACACAGCGAGGAGAAGATTATCATGGAGACATTACAGGAGACTATACACAGTGAGGAGAAGATTATCATGGAGACATTACAGGAGACTATACACAGCGAGGAGAAGATTATCATGGAGACATTACAGGAATATACACAGCGAGGAGAAGATTATCATGGAGACATTACAGGAGACTATACACAGCGAGGAGAAGATTATCATGGAGACATTACAGGACTATACAAAGCGAGAAGATTATCATGGAGACATTACAGGAGACTATACACAGTGAGGAGAAGATTATCATGGAGACATTACAGGACTATACACAGCGAGGGGAAGATTATCATGGAGACATTACAGGAGACTATACACAGCGAGGAGAAGATTATCATGGAGACATTACAGGAGACTATACACAGCGAGGAGAAGATTATCATGGAGACATTACAGGAGACTATACACAGCGAGGAGAAGATTATCATGGAGACATTACAGGAGACTATACACAGCGAGGAGAAGATTATCATGGAGATATTACAGGAGACTATACACAGCGAGGAGAAGATTATCATGGAGACATTACAGGAGACTATACACAGCGAGGAGAAGATTATCATGGAGACATTACAGGAGACTATACACAGCGAGGAGAAGATTATCATGGAGACATTACAGGAGACTATACACAGCGAGGAGAAGATTATCATGGAGACATTACAGGACTATACACAGCGAGGGGAAGATTATCATGGAGACATTACAGGAGACTATACACAGCGAGGAGAAGATTATCATGGAGACATTACAGGACTATACACAGCGAGGGGAAGATTATCATGGAGACATTACAGGAGACTATACACAGCGAGGAGAAGATTATCATGGAGACATTACAGGAGACTATACACAGCGAGGGGAAGATTATCATGGAGACATTACAGGAGACTATACACAGCGAGGAGAAGATTATCATGGAGACATTACAGGAGACTATACACAGCGAGGAGAAGATTATCATGGAGACATTACAGAAGACTATACACAGCGAGGAGAAGATTATCATGGAGACATTACAGGAGACTATACACAGTGATCATTAACACAAGGTAGGATGATGATTGTTCCATTGTGTAATGATCTGGACAAGATTTAACAAAAATATATAAACATTTTAACCCCTTAATGACTTATGATTTTTATTTACCTCATGGGGCAGTTAAGGGTGTATGGGGTGGCCCCGGGACCTGTGCCCCCTCTGTACCTGTTGGATCTTGGCCACATTCTTCAGCTGAGGGTGGCTGCTAATAGCTGACACAGAGCAATCTCTGATGCTGGATATTAACCACTTATATGCTACAGTCAAAGCTGACATCAGCATTTATACAGCCTTACTGAGAATCATTGGTGGTGCAATACAGTGTAAGATCGGTCCCACAAAAACAAGCTCTTAAACCCAGTGTAGATGGGAAAAGAAAAGAGTTTAGGCTGGGAGGAGAGGAGGGAAAAAAAAGAAAAACACAAAAGCTTAAATATCCTGGGATGTTAAGGGTTAATACTGATAAAATCTGTTTTATTCTTGGCAGATTCTTGTACCAGGAGATCAGAGGAGAATCTTATATCTTCAGATTACAAAGCAGATGATGATATCACACAAGATACATATGAAGAACATTCCATTATCCCAGATACACCCTCAGCCCTTCACAGCCAAGATCTGTCATCTCATCCTTATATACAGGTCCTGTCATCTCATTCATCACAGGATGTTCAGCAAAAAAACGGTCACAGAAGGGATGTTGGACATCAACGAGCTCATACAGAAAAGAAACCATATTCATGCTCAGAATGTGGGAAATGTTTTCCTTTTAAATCACGTCTTGTTGTACATCAAAGAAATCACACAGGAGAGAAGCTATTTTCATGCTCAGAATGTGGGAAATGTTTTCCTTTTAAATCCGGTCTTGTTGTACATCAAAGAACTCACACAGGAGAGAAGCCAATTTCATGCTCAGAATGTGGAAAATGTTTTACTCGGAAATCACATCTTATTCAACATCAAAGAACTCACACAGAAGAGAAGCCATTTTCATGCTCAGAATGTGGAAAATGTTTTACTCGGAAATCACATCTTATTCAACATCAAAGAACTCACACAGGAGAGAAGCCATTTTCATGTTCAGAATGTGGGAAATGTTTTACTTTAAAATCAAGTCTTGTTCAACATCAAAGTGCTCACACAGGAGACAAGCCATTTTCATGTTCAGAATGTGGGAAATGTTTTACTCTGAAACCAAATTTTATTAAACATCAAAGAACTCACACAGAAGAGAAGCCATTTTCATGCTCAGAATGTGGGAAATGTTTTACTGTAAAATCAAGTCTTGTTCAACATCAAAGAGCTCACACAGGAGAGAAGCCATTTTCATGTTCAGAATGTGGGAAATGTTTTACTGTAAAATCAAGTCTTGTTCAACATCAAAGAGCTCATACAGGAGACAAGCCATTTTCATGTTCAGAATGTGGGAAATGTTTTACTGTAAAATCAAGTTTGGTTCAACATCAAAGAACACACACAGGAGATAAGCCATATTCATGTTCAGAATGTGGGAAATGTTTTACTTTTAAATCCGGTCTTGTTGTACATCAAAAAACTCACACAGGAGACAAGCCATTTTCATGTTCAGAATGTGGGAAATGTTTTACTCTGAAACCAAATCTTATTCAACATCAAAAAACTCACACAGAAGAGAAGCAATTTTCATGCTTAGAATGTGGGAAATGTTTTACTCAGCAATCACATCTTATTCGACATCAAAGAACTCACACAGGAGAGAAGCCATTTTTATGTTCAGAATGTGGGAAATGTTTTGCTCTGAAATCAAGTCTTGTTGTACATCAAAGAACTCACACAGGAGAGAAGCCAATTCAGAGCAGTAAATGATGCAGATAACACATCTATATATTATCCATGTACATAGGATATCTGACATTTATACATATATCATATGCTGCATCTCCAAACTTGTTACCAATGGTTAATAAAAGTTTTCTTTCTTATATTATTTATTATTCTTATAATCATCTCCGCACACTGGACTTATAATAAATGTAATATTGTCCCTGCCGTTGTATATAGGGAATGTAACGCGTCAGTGTTGTCCCCGCCCCCTTCTCATTATGATTATAGAGACTTTAATTCAAGGCATCAGACAGGATCCGCGCGTCTCCCTTGAAGACCGTCTCTTCTGAACATAAGACGCTGCAGATACTTTTATTTATCACAAACCCTAGACGAGCGTTTCCCGTCTTGACGTCTATTTTCCGTCTCAAATCTTAAAATCCATTTTTCTATATGAGAAGTCGTCAATATCTCAGCGTCCCCCGGGTTCAGTAAACATCGGTGTAATTCTTTTCCTTTTCTTTTTCCTCCCCGGGGTATAAAATCCCTAGAGATCTGATCACATCTGGTACAAGATCTCTTTACTTTACACTTTGCGCCATTATTACACAGATTGAAGACCCAGTTACACGCTCGTAAATTCCCATATATGTCGTGGATTGGAAGGAAAAAGATTCTTAAATCTTATAATTACCAAAAATACTATTTGCTACAGTCCGTCCCTATCATAGTACGGAATTGTTATTTTTCTTCTATCCGATGGTTATTTTGTAATTTTGTTATGATTCAGAAGAGACCACGTGTCCCGTATAGACGCTCACCCTGAAGACATTAGACGGCGGTTTTGTGTTTCCGGATTTACACACTTATTATAAATCTTTTCCTTCGTCTGGATTATTAGAGCTCGTTAGCTCTTCTTTTTCTCATCCTCCCCTTTATATTCCTCCTCATGTGGATATGGAATTCTCCTCAGTCCCTCCTTCTATAGGGCCCATTTTGTGGCCCCCGCACTCCTCCTTGGCCTCTCTAGTTCTTTCCTCTTTTATATATAACTTTGTCGGTATTACGAGACTGCTCTACGACTGATTCTGATTTCCCTTCTCCCCTAACCCCACTTTCTTTATACCCTATGGTTATTACTAAACACATTTTCCCTATTCCCCTTTGTGGGAACGTTTACATTCTTTTACGTTACGAGATTTATATTCTTCTACTAAGACTTTGGCCATAGAGGAATCTCAGGCTTTCTGGGGTTTTATAAGTAAATTTATCTTTACTCTCCAATGTTTTAAGCATTATACTAACATACGTCCCCAAAATTGGTTAGAGAGATTGTATTTATTTCCTAAATAATAATACTATCTAAGCTTTATTCTTATTTGATTTCTTCTGCTCCTAATAGTAACCAAAATGCATCTTATATGAGAAGAGGAGCTGAATATCCAACTCTCTGAAGAACAGTGCGGATTTATCTCTAGTGCTCATGTGGCTTCTCCCCTGTATTCGTGAACAGGAAAGTTCATATAAGTTATATTGTCGGGGGTATGGGACTCCTCTCATTTTTTTTAAAGTATTTATTTATTAAATTTTGCAAAAAATAAAGAAAGTGCAACATACAACCAGAGTCTCTGTAGGTCCATAAGACAACTCCATCACAATGACATGGATACGACAACAGAGTGGCAATCAAACACATAGGGAAGGAGCATCTCTGGCACCGTCCAGAGAGACCCAACACACAAGCATACATTCACACTACCACACATCCCAGTGACTCCGACCCCCTCCCAGAAGGATGGAAGGTCACCCGACACATCCAGTAAAAGCCAAGGAGTCCACACCTTATCAAACTTCCTCGGGCACCTACGACTCTTATACAAAGCTTGGTATAATGGGACATATTTATTTACCATATTCACCCACGTCATCACAACCACTTTATGGCACAAAATATTGAAAAACGGATCAGTGTACATCTATGCGCACCAGAGACCACCTCATTGAGGACTCCCAGCAGGCATATTACCAGGGTAAGCAAGAAATCTAGATTGTCTGCCAAAAACCCCATCACCTCCCTCGAAAAGGAGGCTGTAACAGGACACTCCCAAATCACATGTAGAAAAGTACCTACCTCAGCAGAACAACGAAAACATAAATGCGATGAAGACAACTCTATACATTTCAGCTTAGCAGGTGTATAATATAACCGCAAAACATACCGTGATTGAATCAGCATATCTCTGCTACTCATCACCATTGAGTTATATGAGCCCTCAACTTCCTTCCACTGGCCCTAAGACAGATCAGGGATATCAGCCACCCATTTATGATAAGCATTCGCAAATGGGCTAGGCTCTAGAGTCTGGAGAAGAGCATAGGAGCCAAACTGCGCCTGGACCGCTTGTTGAAGCTGAAGATACCTATAAAAGACACTGCCAGGGATATCATATCTGTCCTTCATTTCCGCAAAGGAGAGGAAAACCTGATCCTCCCGGAACAAGTGAAGCACAAATCTGACTCCATGAGAACCCCAAAAGCCGGCCTCCTGTAACACATGTAGGTGAGCTAAATTTACATTCCTCCACAAGGGTGCCCTAGGAGTTGCCAACGGTTGCGGAAACCTGCTCGACACCACGGACCACACCTTAGCTATAGTTTGCAAGGGAAGGGGATAAGAGGAGCCAGAATGATACCTGTAGAGTGAGTTAGTGAGAGCTTCATACAAACTCATCAGGGCTCCAGCCAAGGCAGTCGCCGAGTTCGACAGATCCAGGTCAATCCACCATGCTGCATAGACCAACTGAGAGGCAAGAAAATAGTTAGACATCGGGAGAAGCTAATCCACCATGCCTTTTAGGAGCTTGAAGGAGAGCCCGACCGAGTCTGGGAGACCTCCCCTGCCAATAGAAGGATCAGCACCACACAAAGTATTAAAATACAGGGTGGGCCATTGGATACACCTTAAACAATTGGGAATGGTTGGTAATATTAATTTCCTGCTTGTGGCACAGTAGTATATGTGACTGGGGAAACTTTTCAAGATGGGTGGTGACCATGGCGGCCATTTTGAAGTCAGCCATTTTGAATCCAACTTTTGTTTTTTCAATAGGAAGAGGGTCATGTGACACATCAAAATTATTGGGAATTTCACAAGAAAAACAATGATGTGCTTGGTTTTAACATAACTTTATTCTTTCATGAGTTATTTACAAGTTTCTGACCACTTATAAAATGTTTTCAATGTGCTGCCCATTGTGTTGGATTGTCAATGCAACCCTCTTCTCCCACTCTTCACACACTGATAGCAAAACCGCAGGAGAAATGCTAGCACAGGCTTCCAGTATCCGTAGTTTCAGGTGCTGCACATCTCGTATCTTCACAGCATAGACAATTGCCTTCAGATGACCCCAAAGATAAAATTCTAAGGGGGTCAGATCGGGAGACCTTGGGGGCCATTCAACTGTCCCACGACGACCAATCCACTTTCCAGGAAACTGTTCATCTAGGAATGCTCGGACCTGACACCCATAATGTGGTGGTCACCATCTTCAGTGCATAAAGAGGGAAACACCATCATGTAGCAATTTTGCATATCCAGTGTCCTTGAGGTTTCCATTGATGAAGAATGGCCCCACTATCTTTGTGCCCCATATACCACACCATACTATCAATTTTTGTGTTCCAACAGTCTTGGAGGGATCTATCCAAAGTGGGTTAGTGTCAGACCAATAGCAGTGGTTTTGTTTGTTAACTTTACCATTCACATAAAAGTTTGCCTCATCACTGAACAAAATCTGAGTTTTTCCAGCAAGATGGTGCACCACCACATTATGGGTGTCAGGTCCGAGCATTCCTAGATGAACAGTTTCCTGGAAAGTGGATTGGTCATTGTGGGCCAGTTGAATGGCCCCCAAGGTCTCCCGATCTGACCCCCTTAGACTTTTATCTTTGGGGTCATCTGAAGGCAATTGTCTTTGCTTTGAAGATACGAGATGTGCAGCACCTGAAACTACGGATACTGGAAGCCTGTGCTAGCATTTCTCCTACGGTGTTGCTATCAGTGTGTGAAGAGTGGGAGAAGAGGGTTGCATTGACAATCCAGCACAATGGGCAGCACATTGAACACATTTTATAAGTGGTCAGAAACTTGTAAATAACGCTTGAAAGAATAAAGTTACGTTAATACCAAGCACATCATTGTTTTTCTTGTGAAATTCCCAATAAGTTTGATGTGTCACATGACCCTCTTCCTATTGAAAAAACAAAAGTTGGATTCAAAATGTCCGACTTCATAATGGCCGCCATGGTCACCACCCATCTCGAAAAGTTTCCCCCCTCACATATACTAATGTGCCACAAGCAGGAAGTTAATATCACCAATCATTCCCATTTTATTAAGTTGTATCCATTAAAATGGCCCACCCTGTACTTCCTGGGGGGGGGGGGGGGGGGTCACAGGAACCAGATGGAAGAGATAGAGGAATTTAGGCAGATAAATAATTTAAAAAATATTAATCCTTCCAGCTAGGGAGGGAGGACCAGGCATTCAACCTATCTACCGTGGAAAACAAAAGTGGGTCTAAATTCAGGGACACAATCTGTCAGAGATGCAGTAACCTCTACCCCAAGATATCTAAATCAGGAAACCACTTGCACCCCTGCTGGGAGAGAAGAGGAAAGAGAAATGTCAGGTGAGAAGGCCACGAGAGAGAATTTGCCCCCAATTAACCCGCAAACCCGAAATGGAACTAAACCTACCTAGCAAGTAAATCAGAGAAACTAGTGAACCCCCGGCATCTGCCAAATAAACTACGGTGTCATCGGCATAGACAGAAACCTCCACAATGGATTCCCTGGGGATGACTCAGATAGTGGGATCTCTATGTATAGCCACTGCTAAGGGCTTAATTGGCAGCGCAAAAAGGAAGGGGATAGGGGGCACCCTTGTTTAGTCCCCCGGTCCAATAAAAAGGGGGAAGAAACATCTAAGTTAGTACAAATACGGGCCCTGGGGCAATCATACAACAAGCGGACCCAGGCACAAATCCTAGGGCCAAACACTCCCAAGACCTCCCGGAGATATGGCCACAGTACAGAATCAAAAGTTTTATAGACAAAAGACTAGAGATGAGTGAACTTTTCAAATATTTGATTCGGACGATTTACCGAATTTTCCGAAAAAGTTTGTTTAGATCCGAAATTTTTTGTGGCGAATCTATATTAAAAAAGGCTATTTCTAGCCTACATACAGCCTCTATAGGGGTATAGAACACTTTGATGTGTTCTAAAACGCATATGGAGTGTGCTGGAGTGAAATAATACTGTTATTCAGAATAACATGCAGAAAAATCAGCAGTGTTCGGTACAAATCCTATGGAACTAAAAACGGACCCTTTATCTACCAAACACCGCTGGAAGCTGCCGCCCACCCTCTATTTGGTCATTTATATGTTTCAATGTGTTTTCATGTTGTGTTCTGGGATGGAGATTGTCTCTGTCCTGGGAGATAATTGGATTTCTTCATCCTGGGAGATAATTGGATTTCTTCCCCGTTTTCTGGGGGATAGAGAGGAGGGAGGTATGGGTAAGGGGGGAAGGGCTTATGTTGAAGCCACTGCGATTGGCTACTGTCCACTATGTTTTACAGTCTTCCATCAGGTCCCCTAGGGGAGTGTCCACCTGGTGGAGACCTGCATAAATACCGGGCAGGTAGCCCCATTAAAGTCATTCCTGTTTGACCCTCAAGACAGAGCTGGTCTCGTTTGTGGGGGGAATTACTATTGGGACAGTGCTTTCGTTATTTCTAGCTATGGAAGGAGTTAGACTGATTTGCTGATCGGGAGCGGCCGCGTTCGTATCCTCCAGTCGGGAGTTGGACGATCAGCTGGAACCAACCTGCGTTCCTGGAGAAGGGGATCATTCCAAGCGGCGACTTCCTCTACCTGTCGGGGAGTGTCGTAACAATTGGTGGCAGCGGCGGGATGAATCCCATCGCCCAGAAGGCCAGCTACACATCCCAGGATGGAAATTTGTGGGTAAATGAAGAAAAGTAGTCCAGCAGTCCCTTAAAACGTAGATCCTTTATTTCGCTTTTCTTTAAAAGTACAGAGCACACACCATCCACCTTCACCTGGTCAGCAAACAACTCCTATGGACGCGTTTCGAACGCATGCGCGTTCTTGATCACCACACCACCTGTGTGTTCCTCACCTCCTAAATACCAAATTCAAGAGGGAGGAGCACCAGCTTCAAGAAGACTTATGTAAAACACCATTTGTGTACTTTAAAACTTCTTACAAAAACAGGTAATTATTAAAACTAACTAATGCATGAAAAACTAAATGAATGAATGGAACAGAGGAAAAATTGAATTGTCTAATTCTGCACGGTGTGTTTTATGAACCTGCACCTCTTAAAGGAAGACGAGATCCTGGCAGGTCTTTTGGCACAAGGAGTGGCTGTAGTGCCAAAAAAAGCTAACAATCTAAAGGATAGTTTATCCCCGAGCTTAGTTGTTTCAGAAACGCAGTGTGTGAACACATGGCTAAGACACAAAGGTTTCTTTAAGTGCGGAGCAAATCGGTGCAAACTATGCAATGTTGCAAGGGTTTGCAAAGATTTTACTGTCAGCACTGACAATCTCAGATATGAAATCAAACAGTACATCAATTGCAATACGACCAATGTCGTGTATGCAATTGAATGCACTGCCTGCAACTTAAAATAAGTGGATGCACCTCACGTCCCTTAAAAATCAGGATCCGCGAGCATCTATATGACGCGGTCAAAATGGAAGACAATAGAAATAAATCGGGTGCATCCACACATTTCGTACAGGCACACAATGGAAATATAAGTAACTTTATAGCATATGGCATTGAGAAGGTTAAAAAACCCATAAGAGGTGGTGACATACAAAGAAAATTGTTCAACCGTGAGGCCTTCTGGCAGTACACGCTGTGCACTAGAGTACCGCACGGTCTGAATATACGGAAGGAATTAATGTTGCATTATTAAAAATTACATCTAGCAAATTATTGTGAACGAAAACATAACCAGTATTTTTCAGAACCAGTACACACAGTGCGTTAGTTGTCAATTCTGCAGTCGGTGTAGAATACACACAACCTTAATTGGTCGATTCATAAAACACACCGTGCAGAATTAGACAATTCAATTTTTCCTCTGTTCCATTCATTCATTTAGTTTTTCATGCATTAGTTAGTTTTAATAATTACCTGTTTTTGTAAGAAGTTTTAAAGTACACAAATGGTGTTTTACATAAGTCTTCTTGAAGCTGGTGCTCCTCCCTCTTGAATTTGGTATTTAGGAGGTGAGGAACACACAGGTGGTGTGGTGATCAAGAACGCGCATGCGTTCGAAACGCGTCCATAGGAGTTGTTTGCTGACCAGGTGAAGGTGGATGGTGTGTGCTCTGTACTTTTAAAGAAAAGCGAAATAAAGGATCTACGTTTTAAGGGACTGCTGGACTACTTTTCTTCATTTACCCACAAGTTTCAAGCCTGGCCGGGCTCGAGTCCTTGCAGACCGTGGAGGAGGTGAGCTGAGAGAACTTTCTTTTTTATTCATTTGTTATGCATTTTGGCTGACTTTCGAGCTCCCTCTGAAGACCACACCTACATCGAAATTTCACATATCAGAGCACCACACACCTCACTGAAGACGCCAGCACAAACACTCCATTTTCTCTCCTCCTCATTGCTAGCCAACAAGGCAAAAAGTATATACTGCTATAATATGGCGACGGGACAGCAGAACAAACGCAATCGCAAAGAAAAAGCTGCTGAATTGTTCTCCTCGTCCGCACAGCAGGAGCAAACGGAGGTGAATTTTAAAGTTCTATTGCATGATTTGGAAAAATTACTCTCACAGGAAACAAGAGTTTGGTGGGATCAAGCAACTCTAAGCAATTATCTAAGCCAAGAAATGATACCGAGAGGATTAAGAGTAAAAAAAATCCCAACCACAATCTACTGTGATGAGATGTTGCAGGAGTGGAACCAGGCACTCACGGTATGCTCAAAAACTCTTATCAATGTCATCACTAAATATGAAGCAATCAAACTGGATGATCTGAAAATTGACATAGACAAAACTAGAGAAGAAGTGGAAAAATATAAAAACTTACCGGACTATGATTTATTTCTGGAAAAAATCAATGATAGAGTGGAAAAACTTGAGAATTTCATAATGGAAACAAAAAAAGTCAAATACAAAAGGGATACTAAGGATTACACGTTAAATCAAGTATATGATTGGCACAAATGGGAAAAAAATGACAATGTTCCCAGATCCATCCTGAAAAGGGGTGGACATAAAAAGAAGCCGCGTAATCATCCTAAAGTAACCTTCAGCTCTACAGAAGTAGATACAGATGATGCAGAAAGCACAGGATCAGAAAGTTCCACGTCACAATTTAAAAGAAACATCCCTTATCAACACAAATCAAAAAACTGGAAGGGCAAAAAAGGAAAAAAACCAGACGGGCCGGACGCAAACATAGAAGAAGAAATCGCAGAACAAACACTACAGACCCGGAGCAGGGTGAAAAAAGTAGCGTCTTAAATTTATCATCAAAGGATTTAAGTCCAGAACACATTGAAGTATTAGCCCTTGGTTTAAATTTTGCACCTACCAATAATTTCAATGTTTTCCACACTCTAACAGAAATCAATAAATTTGTTCGGAATTTAACAGTCAAACGTCACTTCCATAATCCAGAAGATGAATCAGTCCTGACACAGGATCAACAAACCAGTAACTCATATTCCACACTGATGTTTTCTGAACAGTTGGCACTAAAGGCACTTGAGGATCTTAACATGGAAAATGAAGAGCAAACAAGGGACATTGAGAAAAATAAACATCACAAAATCAAAAATCCATATTTTTATCCGGTACAAGCGAGAACAGAAGGAATGGACAAATTTCAGGAAGCCATAGAAAGAGATCTCACGGACTTACAAACAAAATTAAACACAAACAGTTACAAGCACAATAATTTAAGTAAAGTACATAGATTAGCCTTAAAAGACCTCCAAGAAGACAAATCGATTGTAATTCGAATGTCAGACAAGGGGGGCATGGTAACTGTTATGAATAAGAAAGATTATGTAACACAGATAAAAAAAATGCTTTCCGATGATCAAACATATGTTAAACTTGGAGCAGATCCAACTGCCAAATTCACCAAAGAGTTAAACATTCTTCTCAGTGAGGGAATAGCCTTAAATGTGCTCAGTGAGAGAGAAAAAGAGTATCTTCTGGGTGATAATCCTGTCATGCCCATCCTGTACACCTTACCTAAAACGCATAAGGGAGTGTTGCCACCTCCGATGCGCCCCATTGTATCCAGTCGAGGATCCTTGCTAGAGAGATTATCTCTCTGGCTGGATCAAATGCTCCAGCCACTTGTCCGCCGTGTGCCGGGGTACCTACAAGATTCTAGGGATGTATTACATAATCTGAAAGATTTGCAGTGGCAGCCTGGGTGGTGTTGGCTCACTTGCGATGTGGTATCGTTATACACTTGCATACCCTGGCCGGTAGCCATAAGAGCCTTAGAACACCATCTAGAATGTCACAGCAACTATACAAACGATTTGTGTGAATTTATTAAGCAAGTTACATGGTTTCTAATGTCACATAATTTTTTCAGTTTTGACAATCAATTTTACATTCAGTGTAGTGGAGTGTCAATGGGGGCCAGACATTCCCCCTCATTGGCTAACCTCACTATGTCTTATTGGGAAGAGATCACCATCTTCTCAAGCCACAATCCCTTTGTCACCCATGTACAGTGGTATGGAAGATTCATAGATGACCTTCTCCTCATTTGGAGAGGAGATATGTCTTCCATACCACTGTACATGGAATACTTAAATGACAACCAGTTTAATTTAAGGTTCACACAACATGTCGATTCAGTCACAGTTAATTTTTTGGATTTACAGCTCACAGGCATACCAGGACAGACAATACAAAGTTCCACATTTCGCAAACCCACATCAGGAAATACCATTTTACGGGCCAATAGTAACCATCCCATACAAACCATTAGAGCTATTCCAGTCGGAGAACTCACCAGGTTAAAGCGCAATTGCACTTCACATTCCATATTCCAGGAAGAGGCAAAACAATTAAAGGACAGGCTTATGAAAAGAGGCTACAGCCACACACAATTTAATAGAGCCATGAAAATTGTCCAAAATAAAAATCGAGAAAATCTTGTGACAAATAATAAGAAAACAAAGTACAATAACACAACACAAAAACCGGTACTTGCAATCACACACAATCCATACTTCAAAAATATTCGTGGATTAATCTACAAAAACCTGCACCTCTTAAAGGAAGACGAGATCCTGGCAGGTCTTTTGGCACAAGGAGTGGCTGTAGTGCCAAAAAAAGCTAACAATCTAAAGGATAGTTTATCCCCGAGCTTAGTTGTTTCAGAAACGCAGTGTGTGAACACATGGCTAAGACACAAAGGTTTCTTTAAGTGCGGAGCAAATCGGTGCAAACTATGCAATGTTGCAAGGGTTTGCAAAGATTTTACTGACAGCACTGACAATCTCAGATATGAAATCAAACAGTACATCAATTGCAATACGACCAATGTCGTGTATGCAATTGAATGCACTGCCTGCAACTTAAAATATGTAGGATGCACCTCACGTCCCTTAAAAATCAGGATCCGCGAGCATCTATATGACGCGGTCAAAATGGAAGACAATAGAAATAAATCGGGTGCATCCACACATTTCGTACAGGCACACAATGGAAATATAAGTAACTTTATAGCATATGGCATTGAGAAGGTTAAAAAACCCATAAGAGGTGGTGACATACAAAGAAAATTGTTCAACCGTGAGGCCTTCTGGCAGTACACGCTGTGCACTAGAGTACCGCACGGTCTGAATATACGGAAGGAATTAATGTTGCATTATTAAAAATTACATCTAGCAAATTATTGTGAACGAAAACATAACCAGTATTTTTCAGAACCAGTACACACAGTGCGTTAGTTGTCAATTCTGCAGTCGGTGTAGAATACACACAACCTTAATTGGTCGATTCATAAAACACACCGTGCAGAATTAGACAATTCAATTTTTCCTCTGTTCCATTCATTCATTTAGTTTTTCATGCATTAGTTAGTTTTAATAATTACCTGTTTTTGTAAGAAGTTTTAAAGTACACAAATGGTGTTTTACATAAGTCTTCTTGAAGCTGGTGCTCCTCCCTCTTGAATTTGGTATTTAGGAGGTGAGGAACACACAGGTGGTGTGGTGATCAAGAACGCGCATGCGTTCGAAACGCGTCCATAGGAGTTGTTTGCTGACCAGGTGAAGGTGGATGGTGTGTGCTCTGTACTTTTAAAGAAAAGCGAAATAAAGGATCTACGTTTTAAGGGACTGCTGGACTACTTTTCTTCATTTACCCACAAGTTTCAAGCCTGGCCGGGCTCGAGTCCTTGCAGACCGTGGAGGAGGTGAGCTGAGAGAACTTTCTTTTTTATCCAGGATGGAAATGCAGTATGGAGAATTAAGGCGGGCTACCCTTAAAGATATATTGGAAATCAGAGGACGATCAGCGAGTAATCTCAAGAAAAGAGAGATTATTGCCATATTATTGGAAATGGATGCGGCACAGGGAATGGAGAGAGCTAATGTGCCTGGCATACTGAATTTAACACCCGAGGAGGTACAATTTAACCGGGCAGTCCAGATAAGGCTGGCACACTTTGGCCCCAACCCTGCAGCAGATATTGTAGTGCAGGTGCAAGCAGCAGTAGCAGCACAGCAGGCGCCTCAGGGAAGAGGACCCGCAGCCGCAGAGGTACCCAATAAAAATATTGGAAGGAGGAGGGTACCCTTTGCTGCATTTAAAAATTTTGTTGAATCAGAAGGAGAGATTGACGAGTTCCTGGCTGATTTTGAAAGGCAGTGTGCCTTGCACCAGGTACCCGCAGAAGAATGGGTCACCATCCTTTCTGGGAAGTTATCCGGCCGGGCCAGTGAGGCGTTGTGGGCCATCCCAGAGGAGGAAATCACAAGTTACCGGGCAGTAAAGGATGCCCTTTTGGCCAGATACGCTGTAACCCCTGAGGCGTACCGGTGGCAATTCCGGGACACTAACAAACAAGCTGGCAATTCCTATGTGGAGTGGGCATGCAGACTACACCGCACCGCAGCCCACTGGATGGCAGGGTGCCAAGCGGTAACTGGGGAAGAGGTGCTACAAGTGTTTTTGTTGGAGCACTGCTTTGATCGTTTACCTGCAGGAGTCAGAGAGTGGGTTAGGGACCGCAAACCCGCTACCTTACCCGAAGCTGCTCGTCTGGCTGAGGAGTACACAGATGCACGGAAGCTGGACCAGGAAACAACCAAGGTCCCTACCCGAGTGGAGTACAAACCGGCAGCACCTCCAACCTCTACTGTGTATCACCCCCCAGCGCAACGCAACCCCACGATGCCACCAGCGAACAATTATGTTCAACCAGCCCGATTGATTGCCCGGGATTACTCCCAGCCTATCCGGTGCTATGGGTGCAAACAATTGGGGCACAAGAGACCAGAGTGCCCGTTGAGCAATTCCAACCAAGCCCAGTCATGGAGAAGACCAGCCGGCAGAAATCAGCAGCTACCCCAATCCTCCACTCACTGTCTTGAGCAGGAGGAAGTTTGGGGTATACTACATGAGGCAGATCCAGTACAAGCAGCCCAGCAGGATAACCATCAACAGCACAGGCAGACCTTTAAACTGAATGGCAAAATGGTCACTGGTCTGAGAGACACCGGAGCCACTATGACCCTGCTTCAAAAGAACCTGGTTTCGGAACACCAACTTACTGGAAATACAGTAGCAGTGAGGGTAGCAGGAGGCGCCGTGTTCCGCCTACCTCTTGCCCGGGTTCATTTGGATTGGGGAGCGGGCTCTGGACATGTGAATGTGGGGGTCATGAAAGACTTACCTGCAGATGTTTTGCTTGGGAATGACTTGGCCCCTTTGGTTTCCGCTTATGCTCCAATGGGACCTGTGGATGTTAACCCAGTGACTACCCGTGCTCAGACCCGTGCTGCTGGAACCAGCTCACCTGCTGTTGAGACCCTAACCTAGAACCGACCTTTGTTAGCTGGGATTCCCCGGAGGAGTTTGGGAGGGAAACCCAAGCAGATCTGACGCTCCAGAAGTACAGAGACAGGGCGGATACTGAAGAAGAAGGAGTAGATGGGGAGCGGTATGAGTGGGTGGGGGACAGGTTATATAGGATCCCTAAGCCTTCCCCAAGGAGTGTTGCCCCTCCGCCGAATCGACAGCTGGTAGTACCCGCAAAATAGCGGCAGGAGATTCTGCGGATAGGGCATGACGTTCCGCTAGTTGGACATCTAGGATCCCGCCGCACAGCCTATAGGATCCTGCAGAACTTCTTCTGGCCAAATTTCAATCAGGCTGTGCGGATATATTGTTGTACGTGTGACACTTGTCAATGGGTAGGAAAGCGGGGGGACCACCCAAGAGCTAGGCTTATTTCTATGCCCATCATTGGGGAGCCCTTTGCCCGCATAGCCGTTGACATTGTAGGTCCACTGGCCAGGGCTAGCCCATCCGGTAAGAAATATATTCTCACCGTGGTGGACTACGCCATACACTACCCAGAGGCAGTAGCGCTGTCTAATATAGAGGCAGAGACAGTTGCTGATGCTCTGGTTAGGATTTTTACCAGGGTTGGGTTCCCTAAGGAGATTCTCTCTGACCAGGGAACCCAATTTACCGCTGTGCTCACCCAACAACTGTGGAAGGTATGCGGCATTAAACCACTGCTTCGCTCAACTTATCATCCACAGACTAACGGTCTCTGTGAGCAATTTAATGGCACCCTCAAACAGATGTTGAGGACCTTTTCCGACACTTGCAGAGACTGGGAGCGATTCCTGCCTCATCTGTTGTTTTCCTACAGAGAGGTGCCCCAGGAATCTACTGGGTTCTCATCCTTTGAGTTGCTATATGGGAGAAGGGTCCGCGGGCCCCTAGATCTCAATAGAGGCCACTGGGAAGGGGAGACAGAGCAAGAAGGGACCCCCATAGTGCCGTATGTCCTGGAACTCCGGGACCGCATGGAGAAACTGTCTCTGATGGTAAGAGAAAATATCCAGGTGGCCCAGGGGAGACGGAAGAGGTGGTACGATCAGGGTGCCCGACAGTGAGTCTTTCAGGTTGGGCAGAAAGTGCTAGTGCTCAAACCTGTAAAGGCGACCAAGATGCAAGCATCTTGGCAGGGCCCGTATATGGTGTTAGCTCAGGTATGTGATACTACCTATCTTATAGCCAGCTGTTCAGATGAGAGGATCCAGCGATCCTTTCATGTGAACATGCTGAAGGAGTATCAGGAGAGACCGGAGGATATCGCTGCAGTATGTGCCCCTGCTGCAGACGATACAGAGAGTTTACCCTTACCAGATTTGTTAGAGAGGGACTCCCAGACTGACCTTACCAGCCTTGTACAGTTAGGTGACCGATTGAGCCCCATAGAGAAGGAACAGGCAAGACAGCTTCTGTGGGAGAAGCAGGCGACATTCTCCCAAGAGCCCGGCTACACTACCCTAGCTGTACATAAGGTAGAGACCCCTGGACAGAACTCTCTCCGACAACCCCCTTACCGTATCCCTGAAGCAGTCTGAGAAGGAATGCGGAAGGAGATACAGGAGATGACCCAGCTTGGGGTAATCGAACCCTCCGATAGCCCGTGGGCTTCGCCTGTAGTCTTGGTGCCTAAGAAGGATGGGACCACCCAGTTCTGTGTGGACTACAGGCGACTCAACGAGCGGACCACCATTGACGCCTACCCGATGCCCCGGGTAGATGAATTATTAGACCGCATTGCCAGGGGGCGCTATCTGACCACCATAGACCTGTGTAAAGGCTACTGGCAGATTCCCCTGACTGAGGATGCTATCCCCAAGTCGGCCTTCGTCACCCCATTTGGCTAGTACCAATTCAAGGTCATGCCATTTGGGATGAAGAATGCCCTGGCTACCTTCCAGCGATGGATTCCAGGAATTTGTAGGGGTAGTCCTGGACAAAGTTCGGGCCGCTGGCCTGACATTGATGCCAGAAAAGTTCCATTTAGGCATAGCTGAAGTGCAATACCTGGGTCACAGAGTGGGGTGTGGGAGCAAGAGACCCGAGCCAGCCAAGATAGAGGCAGTAGCTAACTGGCCCACACCTATCACTAAGACCTAGGTGCTAGCCTTCCTAGGGACAGCAGGGTACTATAGACGCTTTGTTCCCTACTACAGCACTATTGCTAAACCCCTGACTGACTTGACCAAGAAAAATCTCCCTAAGCAGGCCCTGTGGTCTCCAGCTTGTGAAGCTGAGTTCAAGCCCTTAAACAAGCTCTTATGAATGCCCCTGTCCTGAATGCCCCTGGATGCAGATGGATTGTTTCGGCAAACCAACTTTCTTACCACCTCCTAGTCCGGTCATCCCCAAGTTGACCCGCCAAAAGGGTCAAGCCGGGTCTATCGGAGTGTCCCACAAGGGGGAGCTGTGTGACGGATCCATCTGCTGGTTAACCTCTTGGCCCCAATTAGAACGTTGTGGTTAACCGCAGACACCTCTCCATTCCATTCGTACGGGTGGTCGTCGTTCGCCGACCACGAGGCGGCGGCCGTTTTTGGGACCCGAGGAAAAATCAGCAGTGTTCGGTACAAATCCTATGGAACTAAAAACGGACCCTTTATCTACCAAACACCGCTGGAAGCTGCCGCCCGCCTTCTTTTTCGTCATTTATATGTTTCAATGTGTTTTCTTGTTGTGTTCTGGGATGGCGATTGTCTCTGTCCTGGGAGATAATTGGCTTTCTTTGTCTTGGGAGATAATTGGATTTCTTTCCAGTTTTCTGGGGGATAGAGAGGAGGGAAGTATGGGTAAAGTGGGAAGGGCTTATGTTTAAGCCACCTCGATTGGCTACTGTCCACTATGTTTTACAGTCTTCCATCAGGTCCCCTAGGGGTGTGTCCACCTGGTGGAGACCTGCATAAATACCGGGCAGGTAGCCCTATTAAAGTCATTCCTGTTTGACCCTCAAGACGGAGCTGGTCTCGTTTGTGGGGGGGGAATTACTATTGGGACAGCGCTTTCGTTATTTCTAGCTATGGAAGGAGTACGACTGATTTGCTGATCGGGAGCGGCCGCATTCGTATCCTCCTCGGGAGTTGGACGGTCGGCTGGAACCAACCTGCGTTCCTGGAGAAGGGGATCATTCCAAGCGGCGACTTCCTCTACCTGTCGGGGAGTGTCGTAACAGTTCTTTCCCATGGTAAGGGTCCCCTTAATCAGAGTCACTTCATGCCCTTGGCTCTGATCCCTGTCTCCCCGTGGACGTTTATGACAAGAACCCTATTTCTTCTTCTATATTCTCTGCCAGTTATAATTGAAGTTGTATAAATTGTATAGTATATGTGATTGGTGATATATAAAACCTTAAGTCATGTGATACGTTTATCATGTGATATTTGTATAGAGTTATATGTTTGGACCTGCGAGTCATGTGATGTACCCATGATTCAATGGTCACAGGTAACTAAACAACTACCACCAATGAGCATTAGTCTAGCCCACACTATATAAAGGGCTGTACAGTGACCCCCCCGACATACGATGGCCCCCGACATATGATCAAATCGACATACGATGGCCTCTCAGAGGCCATCGCATGTCGATGTCAGCATCAACATACGATGCCGTTTTATGTCGGGGCCATCGCATTAAGTGCTATCCGGCAGCACAAAATGCTTAAGCTGCTGCCGGATAGCAGCTTAATGTTCCCCGTGTGTTGCGGTGAGTATTACTTACCCCTCCACGATGCTCCGGGGTGCCCTTCGGGTCCAGCGCTGGTCCTCCGGTGTCTTCTCGGCCCTCTCCGGTGACGTCAATACGCTGTTTTGCACGCCGTCCCGTCATCCAATAGGAACGGCGTACGCAGTGGCGTAATGACGTCGCTACGCAGGCCCAGTAAGGCCTTGCGGAAGACAGCGGAGGACCGGAGAAGACCAGGAGAGCCCAGCAGAGGCCCGGGGTCACCATCGGGAGTGGCGGGACGCGGTCCGGAACGGCGGGGACAGGTGAGTACAGCTTCCTATACTTTACATTGCACGAATCCCTCAACATACGATGGATTTGACAAACCATGGCTCGTTTGGAACGAATTACCATCGTATGTTGAGGGACCACTGTATTCTGATCCTTCTTCCTGTTTGTTCCTGTTTTAGTTCCGGTATTCATCAGATAAGACAAGCACAGATTTATCTCTTATCTCTACTCATCTCAGATAGGCCTCAAGCCATCTCAAAGCAGCCACTTATAACTCCTTGACTACTTCCAAGCCAAAGTAACAGTAGCACATTGGTTCGCTCAAGTATGTGCTTAGTCCTGGCAAGTGTGCGAGGTTACCTGCAAACCAGATACCTCAGAACCATAAAGACTGTTAACACCTTAAGGACCAAGGACGTACCGGTACGTCCTTGGTCCTGCTCTCGTGATATAACACATCATATCACGGCAGGCCCGGCATCATAGTGAAGCCGGGACCCGCCGCCGATCGGCGCCGTACGCTATTAACCCTTTAGCCGCGCGCTCAGAGCTGAGCCACGCTAGTAAAAAGTGTCGGTTAACTCAGTGGGCTGTTCGGGATAGCCGCAGCATCCCGAACAGCTTACAGGACAGCGGGAGGGCCCCTACCTGCCTCCTCGCTGTCCGATCGCCGAATGACTGCTCAGTGCCTGAGATCCAGGCATGAGCAGTCAAGCGGCAGAATCATCGATCACTGGTTTCCTATGAGAAACCAGTGATCAATGATAAAGATCAGTGTGTGAAGTGTTATAGGTCCCTATGGGAGCTATAACACTGCAAAAAAAAAGTGAAAAAAAAGTGAATGAATATCATTTAACCCCTCCCCTATTAAAAGTTTGAATCACCCCCATTTCCCAAAAAAAAAAAACAGTGTAAATAAAAACATATATGGTATCACCGCATGCGGAATTATAAAAATATATTGTTAATTAAACCGCTCGGTCAATGGCGTATGCGCAAAAAAATTCCAAAGTCGATCACTAAGTCCTATCAATGCAAAAATGGTACCGTTAAAAACTTCAGATCACGGCGCAAAAAATGAGCCCTCATACCGCCCCATACACAGAAAAATAAAAAAGTTATAGGGGTCAGAAGATGACAATTTTAAACGTATTAATTTTCCTGCATGTAGTTATGATTTTTTCCAGAAGTACGACAAAATCAAACCTATATAAGTAGGGGATCATTTTAATCGTATGGACCTACAGAATAAAGATAAGGTGTCATTTTTACCGAAAAATGTACTACTTAGAAACGGAAGCCCCCAAAAGTTACAAAACGGAGTTGTTTTTTTTTCAATTTTGTCGCACAATGATTTTTTTTCCGTTTCACCGTAGATTTTTGGGCAAAATGACTGACGTCATTACAAAGTAGAATTGGTGACGCAAAAAATAAGCCATAATATGGATTTTTAGGTGCAAAATTGAAAGAGTTATGATTTTTTTAAAGGCAAGGAGCAAAAAACGAAAATGCAAAAACGGAAAAATCCCGGTCCTTAAGGGGTTAATGGTTGTTATTGCTGCACAAGCTACAAGTAAAGAGTTAACGTTCTGCATAACTTCAGCCGTGGACATTCTATTACTTCCATCACCGTTTCTGGGCAGATTAGCGGCAGTGAACCAACTGGAAAACCTGCACCCTGGCATCACGATACAAGTAAGGGGTTAATACCAACTCGCCCCCACACAGGGTTAATACCACCAGACCTTGCAGCTAGCTTGCATCACCCGACTACCACACTACTTCCCCCTAATGATCTGCACTACTGCCCCCCTAATGATCTGCACTACTGCCCCCTAATGATCTTTGACACTGCCCCCTAATGATCTGTACTACTGCCCCCCTAATGATCTGTGCCCCTGCCCCCCTAATGATCTGCACTACTGCCCCCTAATGATCTGTACCACTGCCCCCCTAATGATCTGCACTACTGCCCCCTAATGATCTTTGACACTGCCGCCTATTGATCTGCACCACCGCCCCCTAATGATCTGCACTACTGCCCTAATGATCTGCACCACTGCCCCCCTAATGATCTGCACCACTGCCCCTGCCCTCTAGTGATCTGCACCACTGCCCCCTAATGATCTGCACCACTGCCCCTGCCCTCTAATGATCTGCACCACTGCCCCCTAATGATCTGCACTACTGCCCTAATGATCTGCACCACCGCCCCCTAATGATCTGTGCCCCTGCCCTCTAATGATCTGCACTACTGCCCTAATGATCTGCATCACTGCCCCCTAATGATCTGCACTACTGCCCTAAAGATCTTTGACACTGCCCTCTAATGATCTGCACCACTGCCCCCCTAATGATCTGCACCACTGCACCCTAATGATCTGCACCACTGCCCCATTATGATCTTTGACACTAACCTCTAATGATCTGCACTACTGCCCTAATGATCTGCACCACTGTCCCCCTAATGATCTGTACCACTGCCCCCTAATGATCTTTGACACTGCCCTCTAATGATCTGCACTATGTGCCCTAAAGATCTGCACCACTGCCCCCCTAATGATCTGCACCACTGCCCCCTAATGATCTTTGACTCTGCCCTCTAATGATCTGCACCACTGCCCCCTAATGATCTTTGACACTGCCCCCTAATGATCTTTGACACTGCCCCCCTAATGATCTGCACCACTGCCCCCTAATGATCTTTGACACTGCCCCCTAATGATCTGCACCACTGCCCCCTAATGATCTTTGACACTTCCTTCTAATGATCTGCACCACTGCCCTCTAATGATCTGCACTACTGCCCTAATGAACAGTTTAGATGTTTTCAGAATACTTTACCCAGTTTTCCTGCTTGTCTTTCCATTAACCTGTAGACCTGACCTCTTGGTTCCACTCAACACCCACCAGCAATCTACTTTTGTTACTATTGCTTATTTTTACATGTAGACTAGCTGAGTACCAAGCGTTGCCCGGTTTTTCCTTCCTAATCCTTGTTGGGGAGGAAAATAAACAAAGGAGGAAGCTTTTGACTTCATATCCCGTCCTCATATATTGTTGTCATATCCCGACCTCCTATTCCGTCATCATATCCCGTCCTCCTATCCTGTCCTCCTATCCTGTCCTCCTTTCCCATCCTCATATCTCAACCTCCTTTCCCGTTCTCCTTTCCCGACCTTTTATCCCGTCCTCCTATCCCGTCCTCCTATCCCGTCCTCCTTTCCCGTCCACCTTTTCCGTCCTCCTTTTCCGTCCTCCTATCCTGTCCTCCTATCCCGTCCTCCTATCCCGTCCTCCTATCCAGTCCATCTATCCCGTCCTCCAATCCCATCCTCCTATCCCGACCTCCTATCCCGACCTCCTATCCCGTCCTCCTATCCCGTCCTCCTATCCTGTCCTCCTATCACGACCTCCTATCCCATCCTCCTATCATGACCTCCTATCCCGTCCTCATATCTCGACCTCCTATCCCGTCCTCCTATCAGGACCTCCTATCCCGTCCTCCTATCACGACCTCCTATCCCGTCCTCATATCTCGACCTCCTTTTGGTCTGAACTTTTGCTAATAATCAGAGGTGGCTCTCCTATTAGGCGAGCTGTGCTGCTGCCTAAGGCCTCGCGCTGGAGGGGGGGGGCCTTAAGGGGGCTGTCTCTGCTTCAACTTCCTAAATGGGGCTTCTGCTACTACTGTCTAAAAGGAGCTGCTAATACTACTGCCTAAAGGGGGCTGCTGCTACTACCACTTTCTAAAGGGAGCTGCTGCTACTATTGTCAAAGAAGGCTACTACCACTGTCTAAAGGGGGGGGGGGGGTACTATTTATTTTACCTAAAAGGGGCTTCTGATTTTCCTACCTAAAGGGGGCTGCTTCTACTATATGCTGGGGGCTGCTACTACTATATAGGGGGACCTACCTACAGGTGACACCTACTTACTTGAGACACCTGTGTAATGCAGAAACCATGTAAGGAGAATCTATCTACCCTTCCCCAAACCCACGTATCTACCCACTCTACTATGTGGGACACTCGTGTTATTATTACTGTATAGAGCGCTAAAGGTGCTAGAAAAATCTAAAATGTTTGTCTGGCAGGTTCTGTGGAGTTGTGGCTGAAAGAAATCGTCATGACGGTCTGGGCTGTATAGAGAAGGAAAAGGAAAGTGATGAGAGAAGACGTCACCTGATGTAACTGTATGTAATCAGTACTGTTATATGGTCTGTAGGGCCGGGGTCACTACTGTCTGTGTATAGAGGTGTTATAATGTGTAGTCAACGTGTGGTACAATCATTTGTCCCTTGTATAGTGGTGTTATTGGTGATACTGTGTATAGCGGTTTTATCCAGTATCAGTATGGTAGTATTATCCTGTCACTATATTGTGGTCATTAGGGCTGCAGCTAACGATTATTTTAATGGTCAAACAGTGAAGCTTTATTGATGATCGGTCAGAATCACATAGGAACTAGCAAAATAGCCAGAAAATTGGCAATAACATATGGGCCTACCAAGGCCAACATAACAAGAACATAGGTACAGATACATGAATTATACATTACATAGTCCACTGCAAACATGTATTCAGAAACAATGGCGGCTGGCGGCGGCAACTCAGTCTCATATCATACACAATTAATAGATTACATGAAACTCCATCAGTACATATTCATGCACTGACGAACACGAGAACAATATGCAGAAGACAACCAAGGTTCCCAAAGAGTATTAAACCTCTCTACCGTATCATCTCTTATCGCTGACAATTTTTCATTAATCATAATAGAGTTCACCCTGTCAATGCAAAGCGGGGATATGTCAGGACAAAAGGCATGAAGGCGAGCTGGGACCATGTATGTACGATGTAATACCTTCAACGCAGTCTCCATTAGGGGAATCTGCCAACTGCCCTTACTCAAAGTCTCGCAACAATCATGCCATTGGGCAGGTGTTAACATTACATGCAAGTCAGCTTCCCACGCCACCATGAACGGGAGCTTACTATCTGCTGTAGGAGGGCGTACAACAAGGAGAGCAGTCCAGTCGCTAATGGCCTATAGATGATAAAGGCTTCATAGAATGTCGGCCTCGGGATCTGGGATATGGCAACCTGGGACCTTATGAAAGAAAAAATCTGATGGGCTCTAAACAGCTCGGTGGAGGGTAAGTCTAGTCTGTTCGTCAGAGAGGTGAGAGTGTGGAAAGAACGGTTGTCTATGAAGTCATGTATCTTAGTCAGTTTCCTGTCAATCCACCATTGAAAGGTCTGTCGAGAGAGTCCAGTAGGAAAGAGATGGTTAGAAAATATAGGGGTCATAAGGGTATAGTGAGATTGGAGTTTGAATTTAAAGCGAACCTGACGCCAGAGTGCAAGCGAATACAGGACCATACGGGCAGAGCTGGGGACTTTACAAGTTACAGGACCAGTGCTCCACATGAGGGCCTCATAGGAAACAGTGACAGTAAGGTGTTCTCCAGTCGGGTCCACCTGGGTGCCCCCGGCCCGGCATTAACCAGCGCCAATTGAGCCAGTCTCGCAGAATAATAATATTTGAGGAAGTGGGGAACAGATAAACCGCCTACCTTTTTATGATAATGCATAAGTGCCCGAGAAATACGGGACCGCTTACCCGCCCAAATATAAGTAAATGTATCTCGCTGTAATGCCTCAAGTTCCCTACGCACGATGGGGATGGGCAGGGTGCGAAAAAGATATAAAAGTTTAGGTAAGACTACCATTTTTACTACATTCACTCTGCCCAGCCATGACACGTAGGGAAAGGCCCAGCGTCTCAAATCTGTTCTGATAGATTGGAATACCCGGGGATAGTTAGCTCTGTACAAGGAGCGTAGGGACGGGGTCAAGGTTATGCCGAGGTAAGGTAACCCCTCCGTGGAGTCACGGAAAAGAAATGTGAGCGATATAGATTGTCTGACAGGAGGGGGAACCCCACAGTACATTATTTCTGACTTCACTACATTAACATGGCTGAGTGCATAGCAAAACCATCAAGTACCTGGAGGAGGTTGGGAAGTGAGACAAGAGGGTTAGTCAGTGTCAACAAGAGATCATCGGCGAACAAGTTCACCTTATATGCCGAGGTGCCCACTGTCATGCCTGTAATATCAGGGTGTTCCCTGATCAGTTGGGCTAACGGCTCCATCACTAGTGCAAAAAGGGCTGGTGACAGTGGGCATCCCTGCCGAGTCCCCCGTCTCACTGGTATCGGGCGTGGGTCAGTAGTGGGCAATTTTAAATAGGCAGTCGGGTTAGAGTATAGCTTGGAAAGGACATGTATGAATGGGCCTGCAAATCCAAATCTTGTAAGTGTGGCAAACAGATAATCCCAAGAGACGCAATCAAATGCCTTCTCTATATCCAAGGCCAGAACCACCAAAGGTGTCGAGGAAGTCTCGGCTAGGTGCACCTGGTCCAGGACTTTTCTGATGTTATCGGGCACCTGCCTACCAGATATGAAACCTACCTGGTCCTGATGGACCAGTCCGGGGAGGTAGGGGTTGAGTCGTGCCACCAAGATGGACGCCAAGAGCTTGGCATCCACATTGAGGAGGGATATAGGCCGGTAATTCACTACACTCAAGGGATCCCTGTTCGGTTTGGGGAGAGCTGTTACCATTGCGTCAAGGAACTCCCTCGGGGGGATCCGAACCAGAGCGGAGGCCATCAAAGAAGTGCAATAGATGTGGGGCTAGACTAGTAGCAAACTTCTTATAGTAGGAGGCTGTGAGATCGTCCGGTCCAGGAGATTTGCCCTGTTTGGCGTAGGAGATAGCGCCCAGCACCTCCTCCAAGGTAAATGGTTCATTCAAAGCTTCCCTGGCGTCAGGGGAAAGGGTTGGAAGGGAAACAGAATCTAAGAAAGAGGAAAGAGAAGAAGAGTCCAGTCGGTCAGCGTCCGTCGCAGTATAGTACGTGTGAAATGCATCGTAGATTTTGTCCGGGTGCGAAGTCCGGAGACCAGGTCGCAACTGTAGGCTATGGACTCTATTAAAAGACATCGTTTTACGTAACATCGCCGCCAGGAGTCTATCAGGCTTATTGGCAAGCTTATAATAAGTAGCCTTAGTCCACCGTATAGCCCTCTCCACTTTAGTAGAGAGAAGGGTGTCCAATTGCGACCTGGTCTCCCTCAAAGTCTGGAAAAGGTAGGGAGAGGGGTCCTGTTGGTGTGCATAAGTCAGTCTCTGTAACTTTGCCTCCAATGCTATCTGCTGGTTAGTACGGTCCCTCTTGATTCCACTAGCCAAAGCAATGATCCGGCCCCGCATATAAGATTTGTGTGCTAGCCACGTCCAAGAGGGTGCCGAAGTTGGTCCAGCATTGGAGGCAAAGTAAGAAGTCAGGTCATCCTGCAGTTGATGCTGTACTCTAGGCATGGTGAGCAGTGCCTCGTTCAGTCTCCACCGAAATGGAAAAGTGGAACGAGGCTGGAAATCGAAGGAGGCATGCACCATGTCGTGATCAGACCAGGCTGACGCGATATGACGTGCATAAAGGAGATGAGGCAAGATGTTAGTGGTGGTCAACACCCAATCAATTCTAGAATAATTTTTGTGCATAGGAGAGTAATATGTGTAACCCCTGGAAATCCCATTATGCTCTCTCCATACATCAGCTAATGAGAGCGTAGCAAAAAGGTTCTGTAACCATTTCTGTTGGGAGCCTGATCGTCGGAGTGGGGTCTGTGAGGAGCGGTCAAGCCGTCCATTATAAACCATATTAAAGTCACCTGCCCAAATCAGCTCGTCAAAGACCAGGCTCTCAAGCTTCCTGCACAACATACCAAAAAAAGTCAAAGGTTTATCCGTAGGTGAGTAAGAATTTACTATACATAAAGTTCTGCCATAGAGTGAACCCAACAGGATCAGATATCTCCCCCCCTGTATCCCTGTATTCTGACTCAATAGTATAAGGGAAGGAATTGTGGAGCAAGGTCATCACTACCCTACATTTGGACTGAAAAGAGGAGTTATAGTAACGAGTGTAGGAGCGGTGGTAAAAAGCGGGGGTAGAAGTCATGGAAAAATGTGTCTCCTGGAGGCATATCACCTCAGGATGTTGTTTAGTATAGTCCATGAACGCTTTCCTCCGTTTCATAGGAGAGTTAAATCCCCTGACATTGTGTGACAGCAATTTAACCATAACTAACTATGGATAGAGTGCTAAGAAGTACATTACCCCCGGCCCACACAGCAGTATACTCAAAAGCATCTAGACTGGTCGCCACCGCCGCCACATCATTCAATCTGCAGCAAAATGAACCTTCTCTGTACCTAAAAACAAAAAATAAACATAAAGAAACAAAACAAAACATTAGGACTGCAATTGGGGCAGTCCGCAGAACAGGAAAGGCGGACGGGGTTAATAGAGCGCCCGTCGTACTTCCTGACCCTGTGTGCAGGGATGGAGAGGCACAATAGTCTGTCCACGGCATTGCCATCGGTGCTATGAGTCCCAGGAACAACAGTCTTAATAAACGTTAGGGGTCCTCTAAAAGTAAAGCTTCCCAGTCTAGGGTGCAAGCAAGGCATCCGCATGATCAATGAAGGGACCTCAGCGTCCCACACAACAACGAGGCAGTCCCGCAGACGAAAAGTGGGTCACCCAGCCCAATAGAGAGATCTTAGTTGGGGGAACAGGTCAGCGGGGAGATGTCGGGGCTGCCCGCGTGTGCCGAGGTGAATTGTTGCCCCCCCCGACCGTGGTCCACCCACGATCCACCCGTTTAGCTCGTTGAGGTTCTTTTGCTTCGGATAAGGTGCGCACAGTATGTGTGCGATTATTGACCCGGAATACCAGGGAGAATGGGAATCCCCACCTGTAACGGACCCCTTCCCTCTGAAGAGCAAGCGTTACTGGGCGAAAGTCCCGGCGTTTAGCCAAAGTGGAAGGGGCTAAGTAAGAGTATATGCGTACTGACCCTGGGACCCCCGGGAGAGATGGAGTGTTTCTAGCCGCCTGAAGTAGGGTGTCTCTCACCTCGGGATAGTGCAGTTTCAGGATCACATCGCGTGGCAAGTCCGGGTTCTTTGGGCGCGCCAAGGTTCTGTGGATCCGATCGAAGCGGAGCATCTCTGGCTCCAGTTGAGGAGCAAGTTCGTAGAACAGGGCAGAGATCGCCTTCGATACATCAGTCACCTCCTCTGGTAGCCCGCGGATACTTAGATTGGCCCTTCTGGAGCGGTTTTCAAGGTCCTCGAGTTTCAGCTCGAGGGCCTGCAGCTGTTCGGTGTGATCTTCAATCTCGCGGCGATCAATCTGCGCAGCCTCTGCAAGGTCATCAATACGGGTCTCGGTGTCGGCCACCCTCTGGCCCAGATCTCGTAACTGCGAAGAGAGGTCAGTAACCACCTTAGCAAGCTCCGTCTGGAAAAGCTTCTTAATGGTCTGAAACATAGCCGTTGGTGAGAGAGCAGCGGCATCGTGGGACTCGTCTTCAGAGTTCTCAGTAGGCGAGTCACTGCGGGAGGCCGCCATCTTAGAGCGTGATGTCGCTCGGAAGATATCCGTGATAGACTGGGATAGTCTTTGGGAGTGCGCCTTCCGACCCTTGTGTTGCGAAGGAGCCTAAAATAGGCGCTTAGAGAGGCTGTAACACCGCGGTCGGCACAGAGCTCACACTACTTCCGTCCTTCCTCGTAAGCCGCGCGCATGCGCCCCCCAGCTAACGATTATTTTAATGATCAATTAGTTGCCGATTATTTCATCGATTAATCGGAAAAGACGTCAAAATGCCAAAAAAAGAAAAAGGGGTTCAGCTGATTCTACTTGAAAAATCATGTACAAAGGTCATATTAATAGTTTGTAGAATGTGATTTGACCAAACAGCAGAATTTTTATTTTTTTATGTTTATGCCGGTTGCTGTCATTATTAATGATCCTGTACAAAAACCAGCGTAAATTTGATACTGCTGCATGGGTAACTGTCTGAACTATTAAAATAAAATGTTAATGATTTACTAACATTTAATTTTAATAGTTCAGACAGTTAGCCACGCGGCAGTATCAGATATGTAAAAAATAGGTTTTTTTTACTTTTTTTGTATAGCAATAGGAAAAGGGGGAGCTAATTTTTATTGGGGGAGCAGTTTATTTCCATTTTTTTTTTTTTTACTTTACACTTTTTATATAGCACTCCTATACACATGTGGGTATGTGCAGACTGCAGAGCATTGCACCCGACCCATGTCTGTTGTACAGACTCTGTAGTACAAACACTAGGGTGCAAATGCTCTGTGGCCCCCCGTGTGTATAGCAGTGTATATGTACTACAAACACACTGCTTTACCCATGGGGGTATGTGCAGAGCATTGCATCCTAGTGTCTGTAGTACAGACACTAGGATGCAATGCTCTGCACATACTACCATGTGTATAGCAGTGTGTATGTAGTACACACTTATGCTGCTTACACACTCAGCTCTGCTACATACACACACTCACACACTCAGCTCTGCTACATACACACAATCACACACTCAACTCTGCTGCATACACACACTCAGCTCTGCTACATACACACACTCACACAGCTTTGCTACTTACACACACTCAGCTCTACTGCATACACACACACACTCAGCTCTGCCACACACACAATCACACATAACTCTGTTGCATACACACACTCAGCTCTGCTACACACACACACACACTAAGCTCTGCTACATACACACATTCACACACTTAGGGGGACATGTATCATTGCATTTAGACCATTTTTCACGTCTACAAATTTTGCGCAATTGCGCTTTTTTTGCATAGAGCTGCGTTTTTTTTGGTGGACAGTTTTCTAAAGTTGTCACCAGTTTGGTCTACCGTACACCACCTAATCCAGTGGACTGGTATTTATCAATTGCGCAAAAAAAAAGTAGATGTTTTTTTTTGCGCAATTGCGCTTTTTTGCAAGAAAAGTAGTCTAAACCTAAGAGTGCTAGCAAGGACTCGTAGAAAATGGCAGACGGTGGAAGATGCAGGTGGAGGATGCAGGAGCCGTCTCTCAGCACTGCAGTACTACAACTACTCCCATCATGGGACAGAATCTGTCCCATAATGGGAGTAGTTGTAGTACCGGAGCGCTGAGAGACGCACATCCCCTGTCTGCTGGACTCTATTGTGACTGTTAGGACTACTACTCCCATCATGGACAGACTCTGTCCATGATGGGAGTTGTAGTCCTGGGGCTGAAGGACAGATCACAGCAGGTCATTCTCCAGAGACCCGCTGCGATCTGCATTTATTAACTTAAAAAGCCGGCGGTATATGCGGCTCCACTGCGCTGCCGCCGGCTCCTGTATACAGATGTCACGATTCATAATCCCCGCCTCCGGGAGAGGGGAGCTCTGATTGGTGGAAAGCTATTCACTGCTATTAGCCAATCAGAGTTCCTGTCTTCTGGCGGGGATTATGAATTGTGACAGGTCTATACAGGGGAGCGAGGGGAGCCGCTTCTACAGTATATAATTGTTATGTGTACTGTACCCCCCCCCCCCCAGACTAATAGTGACCCCTTCTATAGTGAGCGCTGGGACCGCTGTATGATTGACAGGTCCCCAGCGCAAGTGTCCGGCCCCACTGACCTTGTTATAAATCTTTATGATACACACTGCCCGTCCTCCTCTTCATTCTTCTGATACCGGAGACGCGCGGCTTCTGCTTTCACTATAGACAGAGCGCCCCCTGCCGTTGTCTGGCCCCAGCCCCGTGCAGTGTGGAGGCAGGGAGGGGGCGCTCTGTCTATGGACTATGATACAGAAGCCGCGCGTCTCCGGCATCAGAAGAATGAAGAGGAGGACGGGCAGTGTGTATCATAAAGATTTATAACAAGGTCAGTGGGGCCGGACACTTGCGCTGGGGACCTGTCAATCACACAGTGGTCCCAGCGCTCACTATAGAAGGGGTCAGTATTAGTCTGGGGGGGGGGGGGGTACAGTACACATAACAATTATATACTGTAGACGCGGCTCCACTCGCTCCCCTGTATAGACCTGTCACAATTCATAATCCCCGCCAGAAGACAGGAACTCTGATTGGCTAATAGTGGTGAATAGCTTTCCACCAATCAGAGCTCCTGTCTCCCGGCGGCGGGGATTATGAATCGTGACATCTGTATACGGGAGGAGGGGGGGAGGGAGGGGAGTGCAGCGTTGCCGCAGGCTTTTTAAGTTAATAAATGCAGATCGCAGCGGGTCTCTGAAGAATGACCTGCTGCGATCTGTCCTTCAGCCCGAGGACTACAACTCCCATCATGGACAGAGTCTGTCCATGATGGGAGTAGTAGTCCTAACAGTCACAATACAGTTTCACAGCTGGGGGATGTGTAAGAGCCATCCCTCAGCACTGCGGTACTACAACTACTCCCATCATGGGACACAAAATTTCCCATGATGGGAGTAGTAGTCCAAGGGCAGACTGACGGATCTCAGGGGTCTCACTCTTGAGACCCCTTGCAACTTCTCCGCCCCTGCCCCCTAGTGATGACAGCATTAGGGGGCGGAGCTTCACAGTCCAGGGCTGAAGCCAGGGTGGTAAGTATGGCTCTGTTCTCATTATGCGTTTTGCATAATGGGAACAGAGCCTTTTTGGCAGTGTGTTCCCAAACAGGGAGACTCCAGCTGTTGTTTACCTACAGCCCCCATGATGGGAGTTGTAGTTTAGCAACAATTGGAGGCTCCCTCTTTAGGAACACACTGCATTATGTGCGCTCTACCCAGGGGAAAGCGCCAAAAATGTACTGACCCATTTTTCGTGTTTTTATTTTCTTGTCATTTCAGATAAGTGAATGCAGAGGACTACCTGAGATTCGGTGGAGTGTGACGATGACTAGCATTTTTTTAATTTCAATAAAAGGGTTAACAAGGGCTGTGGGGGGAGTGTTTTTTTAAATCCATTTTTTATTTCATGTGTTGTGTTTTTTATAATTGAAATTTCAGGCTTAGTAGTGGAAGCCGTCTTGTAGACGGAATCTTTTACTAAGCTGGGCTTAGCGTTAGCCCCGAAAACAGCTAGCGCTAACCCCCAATTATTACCCCGGTACTCACCGCCACAGGGGTGCCGGGAAGAGCCGTTACCAACAGGCCCGGAGCATCAAAAATAGCGCTCCTTGGCCTAGGCGGTAACAGGCTGGGGTTATTTAGGCTGGGGAGGGCCAGTAACAATGGTCCTCGCCCATCCTGGTAATGTCAGGCTGTTGCTGATTGGTTGGTGTCTGATTGACACTGAAAATATGGGGAAGCCTATGTGTTGTTGTTTTTTGTAATAAAAAAAAGTGTGTGGTTCCCCATATTTTCAGTGTCAGTCAGATACCAACCAATCAGCAACAGCCTGACGTTACCAGGGTGGTCGAGGACCATTGTTACTGGCTCTCCCCAACCTAAATAACCCCAGCCAGGAGCGCTATTTTTGACACTCCAGGCCTGTTGGTACTGGCTCTTCCCGGCAACCCTGTGGCGGTGGGTAACGGGGTAATAATTGGGGGTTAGCGCTAGCTGTTTTTGTGGCTAACGCTAAGCCCGGCATTGAAAAAAAAATGTATTAAAAAAAAAAAAAACACTCCCCACACAGCCCTCATTAAACCTTTTATTGACATTAAAAAAAAGCTGGTCATCATCGCAATACACTGAATCTGACGTAGTCCTCCCCATTCACGTATCTGAAATGAGGAAAAAAAAAGGTTAGGACATCATTTGCGATCTCACCTGGTGAGTGCGCCCATACTGCAGTATGTAACAGGGAGCCTCCAACTGTTCTTGTCTGCCTACTGTATCCTGTATATACAGTCATCTATAGATGGCTGTATATACAGGAGAACGCACAAAGATTTAACTCAGAGCTGCAGTGTGGGTTAACTCTTTCCTTGCTGGGCTCCTGTATAGTATACATGGATACACTATGCCCCCTGTATACTATACAGCGGGCGGAGGTAAGTAGTGATGCTCTGCACCCTGTATATGTATATGCTATACATCACTCCTTACCTCCTTACACTCCGTGGGGCGGGCGCTCTGCATCCGGCCCCTGGAGTAGTACCTGCAGTGAAAAAAATGCACACAGGGTACAAAAATGTTTGTTTCCGCACACCAGCAAAAATGCAAGAAAAAACACAAGGGGGGAGATTAATCAAAACCTATGTAGAGGAAGAGCGGTGCAGTTGCCCATAGCAACCTATCAGATTGCTCCTTTCATTTTTGTAAAGAAGCAATCTGATTGGTTGCCATGGGCAACTGCACTACTCTTCCTCTGTACAGTTTTTGATAAATCTCCCCCAAGAAAAATTACCAAAATGCAGGAAAAGCTGGGACCGTTTTTCAGGCGTTTTTGCTGGTGGACAAAAAAAAACCTCAGTGGAATCCTGAAAAACAATAGAACAAAAGCCCAGCGTCCAGGATACACCACTATTCCTGTGAGGTGTAGAACAGGTCTACAAATAGAACTTTGTGGAGATTTAGACCATTGCACGAAATTTATCATGGGGCTTGCACAAGTTTGATAAATTTGGAGAAATTGCTCCAAATTTAGACCAAACAAAATGATCTACAAAAAACGTCTACCAACAACAACATTGATACATCTCCCCCATAGAGTATGAGCATTGTGTAGATGGAGAGGAGCACCACTCACCCCACACTGAAAGAAATTTACCTGGACATTTCCTATGCTTATATACCAAATGGGAGAAGGGTATCACTGCATTCACCAAAGCTCTCCATTGAGATAAAGTAGGAGGGCCGGGGTCCATCCACTTAAGTGCAATAGCCTTCCTGGCCATGAATAATGTTTCCCTCAAGAAGACGCGGACATGATGAGTCCACATCTCCTCATCTAAAACACCAAAAAGACAGATTAAGGAGTCAGCAGATAAGGGAGGCTGAGCAAGTGTGTTGAGAAATCGAATAACCTCCCCCCAAAATGCCTCAATATAGGGGCAAGCCCAAATGCCAAAAGTCCGCTCCGGCATCACCACAGCGATGACAGGCATCAGAGTCGGAACGACCCATTCTAAACAGTCTGAGAGGGGTAACATTGCTGTAATGAATGATATTCAATTGAATCAATTTATTATTAGCCACTGGGGACACCAGCATATGCGTATAAAATATTTCCTCCCAGATCTCTGCAGACACATTGGGGATGTGAGACTCCCAATGCCGGACCGCCGGCAGCTGGGAACCGGTAACCTTGGCCTGAATAAGGTGTGTATATAGGATGGACACCAGCCCCCTAGGACCCTGAGATCGCAGCACACCTATTAGAGGAAAGGCTGATATAGGGGCGCCACCTACAGGGAACTGAGCATTAAGCGCATGGCGCAACTGTAAATACCTGAAAAAACAGTGCCTGGGCAAAGCATAGGTGGATTGCAACTGATCAAAGGAACACAGTACATTGTCACGGTATACATGGTCTAAAGTAAGAATCCCCAGTCCCCTCCAAAAGGGTGGGTCCAGAGAGACAGTAATGTGTGGGAGGAAGGGGTTGTCCCACATAGGGAGATCCAATGGCACACCAGTATAACCATAGAGCACCTTAGCAGCATGCCACACCTTGATCGCCAGTTTATGGAGGGGTAGGTAAGCCCGCCCGCCAAGGGTGGGACTCTCCAGTAGAAGTCTCGGGGTCAAGAACAGGACAAAGCTAGTCAAGGATCGCTCCGGACCCGTTCCAACATCCTCTCCCACCCATTGCCTGAGGTATCGTAGCTGGCCCGCCAAATAGTAAAGGTAGAAGTCGGGTAATGACATACCTGCCGCTAATTTAGGGCGTTGCAAAGTAGAAAGTCAAATTTTGCGTCTATTTGGGACCCAAATAAAAGGAGACAGGAGAGAGAGAAGGGAGTCAAAAAAATATTTAGGGACAGGCCCAGAAGCGTGTTCCAACATATACAGGCACTTAGGGAGGATAATGAGTTTAATAAGATTAACACGCCCAGTAACAGATAGCGGTAACGTAGCTCAAACTCTAAATTTGGATTTGACATATGGGATCAATGAGAGGATGTTAGACGATAGGTCACTAGCTGGGTCTCTATGGATAAAGATCCCCAAGTACTTAAACTCCGTGACCACTGGAGCGCCATGCGCATTTGAGGCCTGAATAAGGAATTTGCAATAGGGGCGGACCCGGTTACCTACAGTAAAACCCTACAGCAGTGTTTCCCAAACAGGGTGCCTCCAGCTGTTGCAAGACTCCCAGCCTGCCAGCACAGTCTATGGCTGTCCGGCAATACTGGGAGTTGTGGTTTTGCAACAGCTGGAGGCTCTGTTTAGGAAACACTGCCGTATGAGACGTTTTTAGTTTTTATTGGGGGGGGGGGGGGACGGGGACGTGTAAGGGTGTATGTATATGTAGTGTTTTACTTTTTATTATTTGTTAGTGTAGTGTAGTGATTTTAAGGTACATTCACACAGGCGGGGATTCAAAGTAAGTTTTCCGCGGGGGAGTTTGAGCTGCAGCGGAAAATTTGCCGCAGCTCAAACTTGTAGAAGGAAACCTACTGTAAACCAGTCCGTGTGAATGTACCCTGTACCCTGTACATTCACATGGGGGAGGGGCACCCCAAACCTTCAGCTGTGGCAAAATGACAACTCCCAGAATGCACTGACAGACCGTACATGCTGGGAGTTGTAGTTTTCACACTGGTGGGGAACCACTGAGTAAGAAAACAGACTCTAGCTCAATGATTCCAACCAATGTGCCTCCAGATGTTGCAAAACTACAACTCCCAGCATGTACGGTCTGTCAGTGCATTCTGGGAGTTGTAGTTTTGCAACAGCTGGAGGCACACGGGTTGGAATCACTGAGTTAGGGAACAGACTCTAACTCAGTGTTTCGCAACCAGTGTGCCTACAGCTGTTGCAAAACTACAATTCCCAGCATGACCAGACAGTCAGGGATGCTGGGCATGTAGCTCTGCAATATCTGGCCCTTCAGATGTTGCAGAACTACAACTCCCAGCATGCCTGGACAGTCTGGGCATGATAGGAGTTGTAGGTATGCAACAACTGGGGAAGAACAGTTTGGAGACCGCTAAGTAGTGGTCTCCAAACTGTAGCCCTCCAGATGTTGCAAAACTACAACTCCAAGCATGACCAGACTGTCCAGGCATGCTGGGAGTTGTAGTTCTGCAAGATATGAAAGGCCAGATATTGCAGAACTACATGCCCAGCATCCCTGACTGTCTGGCCATGCTGGGAATTGTAGTTTTGCAACATCTGGAGGGCTACAGTTTAGAGACCACCGTGTGCCACTTCAGATGTTGCAAAACTACAACTCCCAGCATGCCCAGACAGTCAGTGCATGCTGAAAGTTGTAGATTTGCAACATCTGGAGGACCGCAGTTTAGAGACCACTGCACAGTGGTCTCCAAACTGTGACCCTCCAGATGTTGCAAAACTACAACTCCCAGCATGCCCAGACAGCCTTTGGCTGTGTGGGCATGCTGGGAGTTGTAGTTTTGCAGCTTTTAGAAGGCCACAGAGAAGTTCACTTACCGCGATCTTCACTGCAGCCTTCTCCACACCGTACTTTCCAGCCGCCGCTCCTCCTGCTGCCGCCGCTGCTCCGGGATGCCGACTTCGCCGGTTTGGGTAAGTCGGGCCACGCTCCCCCCTCGCCGCCCATGTTCCCCCTGCTCTGCCCCGACTTCTGATCGGTGGGCAGAGTGGGGGAAATGAACTCTAACTCAACCAATGGCAGGGGATAGGAGGGGGTGGCAACACTGCCACCTCGCTCCTATCCTTTAGGATGGTCGGCGCTGTCTCTGACAGCTCCGATCATTCTTATTTTTCGGGTGATCGGGTAACCAGTGACCCGAATGGCCCGGATCGCGGGCAAATCGCTGGTCTGAATTGACCAGCGATTTGCCGCGATCGCCGACATTGGGGGGTCTCAGGACCTCCCTAGGCATTGCCATGGGATGCCTGCTGATAGATATCAGCAGTCATCCCGGTCCGATCACCGCCCGGCGAGCTGCGGTGAACGGTAATACGGAGGGCGTATGGATACGCCCTCCATCCTTAAGTGACGGGATGCGAGGGCGTATGGATACGCCCTTCGTCCCCAAGGAGTTAAGGGATGTAGTTTCCAAAACAGTATGCCATGTGTTTTTTTTTCTTTTTGCTGTTCTGGCACCATAGGGGCTTCCTAAATGCGACATGGCCCCCAAAACCCATTTCAGCAAAATTTGCTTTCCATAAGCCAAATGTGACTCCTTCTCTTATGAGCATTGTAGTTCGCCCGCAGAGCATTTTACGTCCTAACATGGGGTATTTCCATGGGGTATTTCCATAAAAAAGATGGGGTTACAAATTTTGGGGGGCATTTTCTCCCATTACCCTTTGTAAAAATGGTAAATTTGGGGAAAAAAAATGCACTTTAGTGAAAATGTTTTTTTTTTCATTTACACATCCGACTTTAACGAAAAGTCGTCAAACACCTGTGGGGTGTTAAGGCTCACTATACTCCTTGTTACGTGCCTTGAGGGGTGTAGTTTCCAAAATGGTATGCCATGTGTTTTTTTTTTGCTGTTCTGGCACTATAGGGGCTTCCTAAATGCGACATGCCCCCGAAAAAATTCACTCTCCAAAATCCCATTGTTGCTCCTTCGCTTCTGAGCCATCTACTGCGCCCGCCAAACACTTGACATCCACAAATGAGGTATTTCCTTACTCGAGAGAAATTGGGTTACAAATTTTGGGGGGATTTTTCTCCTATTACTCCTTGAAAAAATTCACCTAAAGGGTTAACACACTTACTGAATGTCATTTTGGATACTTTGAGGGGTGCAATTTTTATAATGGGGTAATTTATGGGGTATTTCTAATATGAAGGCCCTTCAAATCCACTTCAAAACTGAACTGCTCCATGAAAAATTCAGATTTAGAAAATTTTGTGAAAAATTGGAAAATTAATGCTGAACTTTGAAGCCCTCTGATGTCTTCCAAAAGTAAAAACATGTAAACTTTATGATGTAAACATAAAGTAGACATATTGTATATGTGAATCAATATATAATTTTTTTGGCATATCCATTTTACTTATAAGCAGAGAGCTTCAAAATAAAAAAAATGCTAAATTTTCAATTTTTTTCCACAAATTTTGGAATTTTTCACAAAGAAATGATGCAAGTATCGACAAAATTGTACCACTAACATAAAGTAGAATATGTCACGAAAAAACAATATCGGATTCAGAATGAAAAGTCGGCCATGTTGTTCCAGGCGCCATGAGGCGCTATGAGCTTCAGGTGAACAAATGACGTCCAACAAGTCCTTTCCATGAACCGAGGATTATCCGCTATAGGGGGAGATTTATCATGACCTGTCCAAAGGAAAAGTCGGCCAGTTGCCCATAGCAACCAGATTGTTTGTTTTATTTTTAACAAGGCCTCTGCAAAGTTCTTCCTATAGAAGATCCAACTTCTTTATAATAAACAGATCGTTCTCACTATAACCGCGATGTGTCGTCTCTTTGTTCTTTGGTCTCTTTGCCGTCTTCTTACAGCAGTGGTCTCAAAGTGTGGCCCTCCAGATGTTTTAAAACTTCAACCACCAGCCAATCACCTGACTTATATTCCATTGAAAATCTACAGAAAAGAACTGAAGATCATGATTCATAGAAGAGGCCCACGGAACCTTCAGGATTTGAATACTATTTTGTTTTTTTTGTGTCACAGTTTAGACTATTGTTTCCCAACCAGGGTGCCTCTAGCTACTGCAAAACTATAACTCCCAGCATGCCCGGAGTTGAAGTTTAGCAACATCTGGAGGGCCACACTTTGAGACCACTGTCTTGGACGAGTATCGGGTGGAATATTCCCATCATATATATCTCAATGGGTTTTTAGTCTCAAGTCCCATGCAAGTATCTCCTCTGCGCCCTGCATCTCCTGGTGAGTGCGTCAGTCCAGCTTACAAGCCACACCCCTCCAGCATTCCCCACCACATCTAACAAAGCCACACCCACAATGTAAGCCACACCCCTTTTATTTTCTACCCTTTTTTGTGCATCAGCCCAGCTTGCAAGTCACGTTCATTCCCACAAAGCCACGCCCCCCATCTCTTCATCACAACTTAGCCCCACCTGAGGGCGGGATATGAGAACAGCATACAAGGTCAAGATACGGGGACGGGATATTAGGATGGGATATGAGCTTGCAAGTCACGCCCATTTCCACAAAGCCACACCCCCAATCTCTTCATCACAACTAAGCCCCACCTGAGGGCTGGATATGAGGTCGGGATATGGTGACGAGATATGAGGACGGGATATGAGGTCAGCATATGAGGACGGAATATGAGGACGTAATTCGAGGTCAGGATATGGATATGAGTTTGTGATATGAGGAGAGTATATTGAGACGGGATATGAGGATAAGAGCTTCCTCCTATTTTGCTTTTCCTCCCCCACAAGGATTAGGTAGGGAAAACAGGACAACACCCGGTGCTCAGCTACTGATAAATGTTAGAGGCTTCAGCCCCTCAGAGATCTGGGAACCAACCATAGAGCCACCTGGTTAATTCTTCTCCGCACTTCGGCCGAATACAACTTGTTCTTCCCTCTATAACCTAAGGAAGGACCCTGTGTAGAGTAGGAGACGCGACTAATCTAACACCTATATGATCAGAATGTCCTAGAAGCAAGAAGATAGAAGTGATTTTCTGTCTCTAATCTGGTCATGTCCTGGAATTCTTCATCACTGGAATAAGTCCCTTCTCTGTGAGGTGTTTGGGTCTCCAGTAGCAGCTCCCCATGGATTATGCCTGTTGGGTCTTCTTAATGAGGAGCAGTGAATATCACAACCATACAGGGATGTGGAATTCCTATCGCCTGACGCCTGGGACATGCAGTTCCGGATGCCGGGAAGGAGAAATTTTCAGGCCCTTAGCTCAGCTTCAGGCAAGCAGGGCCAGACCTGACAAGCGCGGCGGCGCTCAGCAGACTGTATGGAGCAGGATCCGGACTGGAGCCTGTTCCATACTCTGCAGCCCCCGACTGATTTCAGTAGCTGGGGGCCACCGCTAATAGCGAGCATGTGGCGATCGCCGTGGCTGGCTATTGCTATTAACCATTTAGATTGCCGCTGTCAAAGCTGACAGCGGCATCCAAAGGGACATGTGAATGCTCCCTGGTGGGCTAGTGGGGTGAATCGCCACCCACAGCACGATCCACTGTAAAGGTAGCCGGAGGGCTTACCTCTACTTCCCTGGTGTCTGTGGCTCTGTCATTGACAGATCCTGGCTGGACCAGGCTCTATCAGTGGATCACAGAGCACACAGATCAATAGGGTTCAGTAGAACTCTATTGATCTGTATGAGGAATCTAATGATTCCTCCTAAAAGTCTAATAAAGTGTAAAAAAAAAAAACAAGTTTTAATAAAAGTTTAAAAGACATTAACCCCTTCAAATCATCCCCCTTTTCCTACATAAAAAACATGTAAACATATTAAAAATAAACATATTTAGTATCACAGCGTGCGTAATTGTATGAGCTATTAACCTGTTCAGGACCCATGACGTATGCATACGTCTTCACACCCTGGGTCTTAAGGACCCATGACGTATGCATACGTCATGGCGTTTTCCGGTCTCTGCCGCTCGCCGGGCAGAGATCGGAACTGGATGCCTGCTGAAATCCTTCAGCAGGCATCCAGGGCAAACGCCGAGGGGGGCCATGTAGGCCCCCCATGTCGGCGATCGCCGCAAGTCGCAAGGGAAATCGCCCTTGCGATCTGCAGCGATACCGGGCTGATCGGGTCTCTGGGACCCGACCGCCCGGTAATTTCGCATGATCCCGGCTGTCGCAGACAGCCAGGACCATGCTGGAGTATCGGAGCGAGGTGGCAAGCCGGCCACCTCCTCCGATCCCCTGCGATCTGTCGGTTAGTTAACCGACCAATCGCAGGAGGGGGGGCGGTTACTTCCTCCCGTCCTGCCCGGCCCCTGAAAGTCCGGAGAGGACGGGAGGAAGACCGGAGGACGCGGCGGGGGACGGCGGAGTGCTGGGGACCGGCCCCGGTACTTACCTCGTCCCTGAAGACCCGGATCCAGACGATGAAGACGGCGGCGGCGGCGACAGGTGAGTAGATCTTCAGCCGCGGTCGGGCCCTTTACAGCAATGCACGTCGCCGTAAAGCGACATGCATTTCTGTAATAGGACCCTGTAAACTACAACTCCCAGCATGCCCAGACAGCCCTTGGCGTCTGGGCATGCTGGGAGTTGCAGTTTTGCAACATCTGGAGGTACACAGTTTGGAGACCACTGTGCCCTTCCAGATGTTGCAAAACTACACATCCTCAGCATGCCCTTACTGTCCAGGCATGCTGGGAGTTGTAGTTCTGTAACATCTGGCCCTTCAGATGTTGCAGAACTACAACTCCCAGCATGCCTGGACAGTTTTGGCATACTGGGAGTTGTAGTTTTGCAACATCTGGAAGGGCACAGATTGGGAACCACTGTATTAGTGGTCTGCAAACTGTAGTCCTCCAGATGTTGCAAAACTACAACTCCAAGCATGCTGGGAGTTGTAGTTCGGCAACATCTGGCTCTAAAGATGTTGCCGAACTACTACTCCCAGCATGCCTGAGAATGTTTGGGAGTTGTGGTTTTGCAACAGCTGGAGGCACACTGGTTGGGAAACATTGTTTCCTAACTCAGTGTTTCCCAACCCGTGTGCCTCCAGCTGTTGCAAAACCACAACTCCCAAACATTCTCAGGCATGCTGGGAGTTGTAGTTTTGCAACAGCTGGAGGTCCCCCCCCTGTGAATGTACAGGGTACATTCACATGGGCAGGGGGCTTACAGTGAGTATCGGGCTGCAAGTTTGCGATGCAGCAAATTTTGCGCGGCAGCTCAAACTCGCTGTAATCCCCCCGCCCGTGTGACTGTACCCTAAAAACACTACACTACACTAACACAAAATAAAATAAAAAGTAAAAAAAACTACATATACACATACCCCTACACAGCCCCCCTCCCTCCCCAATAAAAATGAAAAACGTCTGGTACGCCACTCTTTCCAAAATGGAGCCTCCAGCTGTTGCAAAACAACAACTCCCAGTATTGCCAGACAGCCGTTGACTGTCCAGGCATGCTGGGAGTTTTACAACAGCTGGAGGCACCCTGTTTGGGAATCACTGGCGTAGAATACCCCTATGTCCACCCCTATGCAAATCCCTAATTCAGGCCTCAAATGCACATGGCGCTCTCACTTTGGAGCCCTGTCGTATTTCAGGGCAACAGTTTAGGGCCACATATGGGGTATCGCCGTACTCGGGAGAAATTGCCTTACAAATCTTGGGGGTCTTTTTCTCCTTTCACCCCTTATGAAAAGGTGAAGTTGGGGTCTACACCAGCATGTTAGTGTAAAAAAAATTAACTTTTTACACTAACATGCTGGTGTTGCCCTATACTTTTCATTTTGACAAGAGGTAAAGGGGAAAAAAGCCCCACAAAATTTGTAACACAATTTCTCCCGACTACGGAGATACCCCATATGTGGGCACAAAGTGCTCTGGGGGCGCACAACAAGGCCCAGAAGGGAGAGTGCACCATGTACATTTGAGGTGATTTGCACAGGGGTGGCTGATTGTTACAGCGGTTTTGACAAACGCAAAAAAAACAAAACCCCACATGTGACCCCATTTCGGAAACTAGACCCCTCACGGAATGTAATGAGGGGTGCAGTGAGAATTTACCCCCCACTGGTGTCTGACGGATCTTTGGAACAATGGGCTGTGCAAATTAAAAATGTTGTACAGCCCAGTGTTCCAAAGATTTGACAGACACCAGTGGGGGGTAAATGCTCATTTTATGCCTTGTTACGTTCCTCAAGGGGTCTAGTTTCCAAAAATGGTATGCCATGTGGGGGTTATTTTGCTGTCCTGGCACCATATGGGCTTCCTAAATGCGACATGCCCCCCGAGCAAAATTTGCTCTCAAAAAGCCAAATATGACTCCTTCTCTTCTGAGCATTGTAGTTCGCCCGTAGTGCACTTCAGGTCAACTTATGGGGTACCTCCATACTCAGAAGAGATGTGGTTACAAATTTTGGGGGGTATTTTCTGCTATTAACCCTTGTAAAAATGTGAAATTTGGGGGGAAACACACATTTTAGTGATTTTTTTTTTTTTTTTTTTACGTATGCAAAAGTCGTGAAACCCCTGTGGGGTATTAAGGCTCACTTTATTTCTTGTTACGTTCCACAAGGGGTCTAGTTTCCAAAATGGTATGCCATGTGTTTTTTTTTTGCTGTCCTGGCACCATAGGGGCTTCCTAAATGCGACATGCCCCCGAGCAAAATTTGCTCTCAAAAAGCCAAATATGACTCCTTCTCTTCTGAGCATTGTAGTTCACTCATAGTACACCTCAGGTCAACTTATGGGGTACCTCCATACTCAGAAGAGATGGGGTTACAATGTTTGGGGGGTATTTTCTGCTATTAACCCTTGCAAAAATGTGAAATTTGGGGGGAAACACACATTTTAGTGAAATTTTATTTTTATTTTTTTACATATGCAAAAGTCGTGAAACCCCTGTGGGGTATTAAGGCTCACTTTATTCCTTGTTACGTACCTCAAGGGGTCTAGTTTCCAAAATGGTATGCCATGTGGGGGATTTTTGCTGTTCTGGCACCATAGGGGCTTCCTAAATGCAACATGCCTCCCAAAAACCATTTTAAAAAAACGTACTCTCCAAAATCCCCTTGTCGCTCCTTCGCTTCTGAGCCCTCTACTGCGCCCGCCGAACACTTTACATAGACATATGAGGTATGTGCTTACTCGAGAGAAATTGGGCTACAAATATAAGTATACATTTTCTCCTTTTTCCCCTTGTAAAAATTCAAAAATTGGGTCTACAAGAACATGCGAGTGTAAAAAATGGAGATTGTGAATTTTCTCCTTCACTTTGCTGTTATTCCTGTGAAACACCTAAAGGGTTAAAACACGGACTGAATGTCATTTTGAATACTCTGGGGGGTGCAGTTTTTATAATGGGGTAATTTGTGGGGTATTTCTAATATGAAGACCCTTCAAATCCACTTCAAACCTGAACTGGTCCATGAAAAATTGTGAGTTTGGAAATTTTGTGAAAAATTGGAAAATTGCTGCTGAACTTTGAAGCCCTCTGGTGTCTTCCAAAAGTAAAAACACGTAAATTTTATGATGCAAACATAAAATAGACATATTGTATATGTGAATAAAAAAAAAAAAAATATTTGGAATATCCATTTTCCTTACAAGCAGAGAGCTTCAAAGTTAAAAAAATGCAAAATTTTCAAATTTTTCATAAAATGTTGGGATTTTTCACCAAGAAAGGATGCAAGTTACCACAAAATTTTACCACTATGTTAAAGTAGAATATGTCACGAAAAAACAATCTCGGAATCAGAATGATAACTAAAAGCATCAGAGTTATTAATGTTTAAAGTGACAGTGGTCAGAATTGCAAAAAATGGCCGGGTCCTGAGGTGTAAAATGGCTGGGTCCTTAAGGGGTTAAAATATAACATTATGTATCCCAGTATCCCATACGGTAAATGACATAAATGTAAACAAAATACCAAACCACAAAATTACAATTTTTATAATATCCCAGAAAAAAAAGTTGAAATGCGATTAAAAGTCAGATCCATACCAAAATGGTACAAAAAACTGATTATTGAGCAAAAAATTTGCCCTCATACAGCCTGGTATGCGAAAAAGAAAGCTACAGGGGTCAAGAAATGGCAATTAAAAGAAATCGAAAAAAAGTTCAGAATTTTTTTTTAAATTAATAAAACATGACGGAAGCTCTACAGATCTGGTATTGGTGTAATCAGGCGACTAAAGTATCAAAACAACATGTTACCTCAACCACAAGGTGAATGGTGTAGAAAAGGAAAACACCAAATCCGCTAAATTATCTTTTACTATTTAAATTTCAGTTCCCCGATTATCTATATATCTATCTATCTATCTATATATATACACACACAAAAAGAGAAGACCTGACTCACTGACTGCTCAACGCCCAGCCTAAACCCTTGGACCTAGAAAGCTGAATTTTTTCACAGGTGTTGTATTTAAGACGTAGACGAGGAATAAGAAAGGATTTTTCGAAATTCAACCCTTAAGGGGGTGAAAGTTTGTATGGAAGTCCGTCATTTTTGAAGCTAGAAGCATGAAACTTTGTTTTTGGGCTAACAATTAGAGATAAAGAAACACGTGTTTAAACGATTTCTAATATTCCACCCCTGAAGGGGTGAAACGGGGGTTCAAAGTTTGTATGAATTAAGATTAGGTTGAATGCGCCATGCACGCGCTGCACCCAGACAGTATATAAGCAGCGGGAGAAGGCGGGCTCCCCTGTGCGCAGACTCGGTAGAAGTCCTTGAAGGATGTCGATCTTCAATTCCATGGAACAGCAGACGTAATGTTTGGTAGAATTCGGGTTGTTTGGACGCCCGTAGACTTTACCCAGAGCGGCCTCATTACTATAGGATCGTAAAAAGTAGATCTAAGTTACCCCAAATTTAACGAGAGCGAAGCCGCGGGCAAAAGCTACTATATTTATATATATATATTTGGTTCGGAGAAGGTTATTGAACAATTAAATGGTATCATTATAGTAGTTAGTTATGGTTATTATCGGGTGAGGAGGAAAGAACGAGAGGGTAAAAACAAAAATTGGCCGGACAAGTGGATCCTCAGGAGGGACAAGTAGATTTTGCTCCATTTTAGTCCCATGGACAAGCAGTTTTTTTTTATTAAATTTCCACACCCCTGACCATATATCACACTCTTCTCCTACCATGTAAACTATAGTGATGACATCGCTGGATCGGTGACTACGTCCTAAAAGAAAACTTTTATTAACAATTGGGAACAAGTTTGGAGATGCAGTATATGATATATGTATAAATGTCAGATATCCTATGTACATGGATAATATATAGATGTGTTATCTGCATCATTTATTGCTCTGAATTGGCTTCTCTCCTGTAGGAATTCTTAGATATCTAATAGGTGTTGATTTCTAAATAAAACATTTCCCACATTATGAGCATGAATATGGCTTCTCCCCTGTGTGAGTTTTCTGATGTTTAAGAAGATTTGATTGACAAGTAAAACATTTCTCACATTCTACACATACAAATGGCTTCTCTCCTGTGTGAGTTCTTTGATGTTGAATAAGACTTGTTTGATCAGTAAAACATTTCCCACATTCTGCACATGAAAAGGGCTTCACCCCTGTGTGAGTTCTTTGATGTTTAACAAGATCTGATTTCTGAGCAAAACATTTTCCACATTCTGAACAGGAAAATGGCTTCACTCCTGTGTGAGTTCTTTGATGTACAACAAGATATGATTTCTTAGTAAAACATTTCTCACATTCTACACATGAAAATGGCTTCTCTCCTGTGTGAATTCGTTCATGATTAACAAGATTTGATTGCTGAGTAAAACATTTCCCACATTCTGAACATGAAAATGGCTTCTCCCCTGTGTGAGTTCTTTGATGTTTTATAAGAGCTGATTTCTGAGTATAACATTTTTCACATTCTGAACATGAAAAGGTTTGTTCCCCTGTGTGAGTTCTTTGATGTTGAACAAGGTGTGATTTCCGATTAAAACTTTTTTCACATTCTGAACATGAAAATGGCTTCTCTCCTGTGTGAGTTCTTTGATGTACAAAAAGATATGATTTCTTAATAAAACATTTATCACATTCTACACATGAAAATGGCTTCTCCCCTGTGTGAGCTCTTTGATGTTTTATAAGATCTGATTTCTGAGTACAACATTTTCCACATTCTGAACATGAAAATGTTTTCTCCCCTGTGTGAGTTCTTTGATGTTGAACAAGATGTGATTTCCGATTAAAACATTTTTCACATTCTGAACATGAAAATGGCTTCTCTCCTGTGTGAGTTCTTTGATGTACAACAAGAACTGATTTAAATGTAAAACATTTCCCACATTCTGAGCATGAAAATGGTTTCTTTCCTGTATGAGCTCGTTGATGTCCAACACCCCTTCTGTGACCTTTATTTTGCAGAACATCCTGTGATGACTGAGAAGACAGGACCTGTATATAAGGATGAGATGACAGATCTTGGCTGTGAAGGGCTGAGGGTGTATCTGGGATAATGGAATGTTCTTCATATGTATCTTGTGTGATATCATCATCTGCTTTATAATCTGAAGATATAAGATTCTCCTCTGATCTCCAGGTACAATTATCTGCCAAGAATAAAACAGATTTTATCAGTATTAACCCTTTAACCCCTTAAGGACTCAGCCCATTTGGACCTTAAGGACTCAGACAATTTTATTTTTATGCTTTCGTTTTTTCCTCCTCCCCTTCAAAAAATCATAACTCTTTTATATTTTCATCCACAGACTAGTATGAGGGCTTGTTTTTTGCGGGACCAGTTGTCCGTTGTAATGCCATCACTCGCTTTACCATAAAATGTATGGCGCAACCCAAAAAATACTATTTGTGTGGGGAAATTTAAAAGAAAACCGCAGTTTTGCTAATTTTGGAAGGTTTTGTTTTCACGCCGTACAATTTATGTTAAAAATGACGTGTTCTTTATTCTTTGGGTCAATACGATTAAAATGATACCCATGATTATATACTTTTCTATTACTGTTGCGCTTAAAAAAATTAAAATCGCAAACTTTTTAACCAAATTAGTACGTTTAAAATCCCCATTTTGAAGACCTATAACTTTTTCATTTTTCCGTATAAGCGGGGGTATGAGGGCTCATTTTTTGCGCCATGATCTGTACTTTTTATTGATACCATATTTGCTTATATAAAAATGTTATTACATTTTTTATTAATTGTTTTTGGAATAAAATGTTATAAAAAAGCAGGTATTTTGGACTTTTTTTTTTTTTATGTTCATGCCGTTCCCCGTACGGGATCATTTACATTTTATTTTAATAGTACGGATATTTACGCACGCGGCGATACCAAATATGTATATAATTTTTTTTTACACTTTTTGGGGGTAAAATAGGGAAAATGGGACAATTTACGTTTTTATTGGGGGAGGGGGTTTTCAAATTTTTTATACTTTATTTTTTTTACTTTTATTTTTACACTCTTATAGTCCCCATAGGGGACTATTTATAGCAACCATTCGATTGCTAATCCTGTTCAGTGCTCTGTATAGGACATAGCACTGATCAGTGTTATCGGTCATCTTCTGCTCTGGTCTGAAGGAAGGCAGATCAGAGCAGAAGACTCCCGAAAGACAGCGGAGCCAGGTGAGGGGACCTCCGTCTGCCGTGTAGGATGATCGGATCGCCGCGGCAGCGCTGCGGGCGATCCGATCATCCTGTTAAGTGATCACGATGCTGCAGATGCTGTGATCTGTCTTGATCACGGCATCTGAGGGGTTAATGGCGGACATCCGCTGGATCGCGGGTGTCTGCTATTACCGGCGGGTCCCTGGCTGCGATCCACAGCCGGGACCTGCCGCGCATGATGCCGGCATCGCTCTGATGCCCGGGGTTATGCTCAGGACGTAAATGTACGTCCTGGTGCGTTAAGTACCGCATCACCAGGACGTACATTTACGTCCTGCATCGTTAAGGGGTTAATAACACAGGAAATTTTAAATTTTGAATTTTCTTTTTTCCTCCTCTCCTAAGAGCCATAACTCTTATTTTCCCATGTACAGAGCCGTTTGGGAGCTTGTTTTTGTAGGACCGATCTTGCATTGTAATGACACCCTACATTAACTGTGTGGTAAAATTATTCATCAGCTCAGTACGATCACAATGATATATTTCATTACACTTTAGTCCTAACAACAATTACAACAATTTTTTTAATTACAACTTTACATTTTTACACCAAAAAAATTTACATTTTTATTATTCGAGGGGGTTTATTTACATTTTTAGTCCTCGTATGGGACTTGTATAAGCAATCATTCTATTGCTCATACAGATGAATGCAGTAAATGTGCACTGTATTGATTCATTACATCTGCGCTCTATTGATAGGAGTTTCAAATGTTTTTTCCTTTTTTTTAATATATGATGTGAGCAAAATCGGCATTTTTGGCATTTGGCTTCTTTTTTTAAGATTAGGCTGTTGACTCTAGGGCATCAAAACATTATATTTTAATAGTTTGGACAATTCCTTATTTGGGAATACCACATATGTTTATTATTATTATTATTATTTTTGTAAAATGGAAATAGAAGGGTGATATTACTTTTTATTAGGGGAGGGGCTTTTACACAATAGTAAATAAATTTTTTGTTTTTTATTCCCCTTAGAGGACTTTTATACATAATCCTTAGGTTGTATTCACTGTAGAATATTATACCTATTACACAGCATTATACAGCAACAAGACTTTCCTCCGCTGCTCCCCCGATGCCTCCAGTATCCCGCTCCCACCCTCCGCAGTGTCCTTATTCCTCCTTCTTGTGGTTAATCCACCAAACTAAAGCTCAGCTAATCGTCGCCCTCAGTGATGTCCGACCTTGGCCGGTGGTCAGATGAGCAGCAGTGTGATGGATTCAGTCACCAGGGGAAGAGGGGCAAATCCAATAAACCTACAGGTGGTGATGGGTCTGCAGAAATAGTTGTCTGAGCAGCAGTGCTGTGGAGTCGGTATAGAGGAGTCAGAGTCGGACGAAATTTTGGGTACCTGGAGTCAGAGTCGGCAAACAATGCACCTACTACTAACTATGAAAGAGGATCCGGCAGAGGCAATTCTCTTCCTTAGAACTCTACATTGAATTGATTTGCATTTAAAGGGGTACTCCGCCCCAGACATCTTATCTCCTATCCAAAGGATAGGGGATAAGATGTCAGATCGCCGGGGTCCCGCTGCTGGGGACCCCGGGGATCGCTGCTGCAGCACCGCGCTATCATTACTGCGCACAGCAAGATCACTCTGCACGTAATGACGGGCAATACAGGGGCCAGAGCATCATTACGTCACAGCTCCGCCCCTCGTGACATCACGGCCCGCCCCGTCAATACAAGTCTATGGGGAGGGGGCGTGGTGGTTGTCACGCCCCCTGCCATAGACTTGCATTAAGGGGACGGGCCGTGATGTCATGAGGGGCGGAGCCATGACGTAATGATGCTCCGGCCCCTGTATCGCCCGTCATTACGCACAGAGCGAACTCGCTGTGCACAGTAATGATGGCGGGGTGCCGCAGCAGCGATCCCCGGGGTCCCCAGCAGCGGGACCCCGGCAATCTGACATCTTATCCCCTATCCTTTGGATAGGGGATAAGATGCCAGGGGCGGAGTACCCCTTTAAGCCTATAACTACATTTCAAGATTAATATAAACCATTTCTAGGTTTTACAGATCTTGTTTTTGGTTCATATAGAGAAGATTTTTGTTTTTGTTCTAAAACAACCAAATAATGAGGTTTGTATTTTTGAACTGGTAAAGTTCCTGTTCCTGATGTTTATGCCGACTGCTACTATCCAGCCACTTGATTAATTACATTAATAAAAAAAATAAAAACTTTGTTGTTTTCATTGTGTTTGTCTTTTGCTTAAACTGTTCAATACAGTAGACTGTTGGCTTCCCAGCCAGGAGTCCTGTGGTAATGACATGTCTGTCGCCTTTCTTTCCTTCCTGGAGTGTAGATGGTTGGTGGTTGAGACACAAGAAGCTCAACAGGAGGCAGACAGAACTGTAGCATATTAAATAGCCAGGGCCCAGCAGGGAAATGTGTTGCTGCTTGTTAATAATGCGGAGGAAGAGAGAGAACCCATCCTTCAAAGACTCCTTCTTTTATCTGGTACATGTCTCCATGTTGTGTATTGTGTTATCTGGTATATATGTCTCCATGTTGTATATTGTGTTATCTGGTATATGTCTCCATGTTGTGTATTGTGTTATCTGGTATATGTCTCCATGTTGTATATTGTGTTATCTGGTATATGTCTCCATGTTGTGTATTGTGTTATCTGGTATATGTCTCCATGTTGTGTATTGTGTTATCTGGTATATGTCTCCATGTTGTGTATTGTGTTATCTGGTATATGTCTCCATGTTGTGTATAGTGTTATCTGGTATATGTCTCCATGTTGTGTATTGTGTTATCTGGTATATGTCTCCATGTTGTGTATAGTGTTATCTGGTATATGTCTCCATGTTGTGTATCGTGTTATCTGGTATATGTCTCCATGTTGTGTATTGTGTTATCTGGTATATGTCTCCATGTTGTGTATTATGTTATCTGGTATATGTCTCCATGTTGTGTATTGTGTTATCTGGTATATGTCTCCATGTTGTGTATAGTGTTATCTGGTATATATCTCCATGTTGTGTATTGTGTTATCTGGTATATGGCTCCATGTTGTGTATTGTGTTATCTGGTATATATGTCTCCATGTTGTATATTGTGTTATCTGGTATATGTCTCCATGTTGTGTATTGTGTTATCTGGGATATGGCTCCATGTTGTGTATTGTGTTATCTGGTATATATGTCTCCATGTTGTATATTGTGTTATCTGGTATATGTCTCCATGTTGTGTATTGTGTTATCTGGTATATATCTCCGTGTTGTGTATTGTGTTATCTGGTATATGTCTCCATGTTGTGTATTATGTTATCTGGTATATATGTCTCCATGTTGTGTATAGTGTTATCTGGTATATATCTCCATGTTGTGTATTGTGTTATCTGGTATATGGCTCCATGTTGTGTATTGTGTTATCTGGTATATATGTCTCCATGTTGTATATTGTGTTATCTGGTATATGTCTCCATGTTGTGTATTGTGTTATCTGGGATATGTCTCCATGTTGTGTATTGTGTTATCTGGTATATATCTCCGTGTTGTGTATTGTGTTATCTGGTATATGTCTCCATGTTGTGTATTGTGTTATCTGGTATATGTCTCCATGTTGTATATTGTGTTATCTGGTATATGTCTCCATGTTGTGTATTGTATTATCTGGTATATGTCTCCATGTTGTGTATTGTGTTATCTGGTACATGTCTCCATGTTGTGTATTGTGTTATCTGGTACATGTCTCCATGTTGTGTATTGTGTTATCTGGTATATGTCTCCATGTTGTGTATTGTGTTATCTGGTATATGTCTCCATGTTGTGTATTGTGTTATCTGGTATATATGTCTCCATGTTGTGTATTGTGTTATCTGGTATATGTCTCCATGTTGTGTATTGTGTTATCTGGTATATGGCTCCATGTTGTGTATTGTGTTATCTGGTATATGTCTCCATGTTGTGTATTGTGTTATCTGGTATATGTCTCCATGTTGTGTATTGTGTTGTCTGGTATATGTCTCCATGTTGTGTATTGTGTTATCTGGTATATGTCTCCATGTTGTGTATTGTGTTATCTGGTATATGTCTCCATGTTGTGTATTGTGTTATCTGGTATATGTCTCCGTGTTGTGTATTGTGTTATCTGGTATATATCTCCATGTTGTGTATTGTGTTATCTGGTATATATCTCCATGTTGTGTATTGTGTTATCTGGTATATGTCTCCATGTTGTGTATTGTGTTATCTGGTATATGTCTCCATGTTGTGTATTGTGTTATCTGGTATATGTCTCCGTGTTGTGTATTGTGTTATCTGGTATATGTCTCCATGTTGTGTACTGTGTTATCTGGTATATGTCTCCATGTTATGTATCGTGTTATCTGGTATATCTCTCCATGTTGTGTATTGTGTTATCTGTTATATGTCTCCATGTTGTGTATTGTGTTATCTGGTATATGTCTCCATGTTGTGTATTGTGTTATCTGGTACATGTCTCCATGTTGTGTATTGTGTTATCTGGTATATGTCTCCATGTTGTGTATTGTGTTATCTGGTATATGTCTCCATGTTGTGTATTGTGTTATCTGGTATATATCTCCATGTTGTGTATTGTGTTATCTGGTATATGTCTCCATGTTGTGTATCGTGTTATCTGGTATATGTCTCCATGTTGTGTATTGTGTTATCTGGTATATATCTCCATGTTGTGTATTGTGTTATCTGGTATATATGTCTCCATGTTGTGTATTGTGTTATCTGGGTATATGTCTCCGTGTTGTGTATTGTGTTATCTGGTATATGTCTCCGTGTTGTGTATTGTGTTATCTGGTATATGTCTCCATGTTGTGTATTGTGTTATCTGGTATATGTCTCCATGTTGTGTATTGTGTTATCTGGTATATGTCTCCATGTTGTGTATTGTGTTATCTGGTATATGTCTCCATGTTGTGTATTGTGCTATCTGGTATATGTCTCGATGTTGTGTATTGTGTTATCTGGTATATATGTCTCCATGTTGTGTATTGTGTTATCTGGTATATGTCTCCATGTTGTGTATTGTGTTATCTGGTATATGTCTCCATGTTGTGTATTGTGTTATCTGGTATATGTCTCCATGTTGTGTATTGTGTTATCTGGTATATGTCTCCATGTTGTGTATTGTATTATCTGGTATATGTCTCCATGTTGTGTATTGTGTTATCTGGTATATGTCTCCATGTTGTGTATTGTGTTATCTGGTATATGTCTCCATGTTGTGTATTGTGTTATCTGGTATATGTCTCCATGTTGTGTATTGTGTTATCTGGTATATGTCTCCATGTTGTGTATTGTGTTATCTGGTACATGTCTCCATGTTGTGTATTGTGTTATCTGGTATATGTCTCCATGTTGTGTATAGTGTTATCTGATATATGTCTCCATGTTGTGTATTCTGTTATCTGGTATATGTCTCCATGTTGTGTATTGTGTTATCTGGTATATGTCTCCATGTTGTGTATTGTGTTATCTGGTATATGTCTCCATGTTGTGTATTGTGTTGTCTGGTATAACCCTTTCAAATTTGCCACCAATTCTACTTTGTAATGACATCAATCATTTTACCCAAAAAAATAAAAATATTTGTGGTACTAAATTGGGGGATTTTTTTTTACACATGTACAGCCCCCATAAGGGACTATAACATGCATTACATTGATAGCCCACACTGATCAATGTTATGCCATATCATAGCAATGATCAGTGTTTTCGGCTCTCGACTGCTCCTGCTTGGATCTCAGGCACGGAGCAGTGAATTGGCGATCGGACAATGAGAAGGCAGGTAGGGATCCTCCTCGTGTCCTAACAGCTGATGGCGGTGGTCACTGCGGTGGTCCCGATCATCCCGACTGAGCTGCCGGGAATGCTGCCGCTTCTAAAGGGTTAATACCAGGCATCACCACAATCGGTGATGTCCAGAATTAGCCACAGGTCCCAGCTATCGTTAGCCGCCCGGACCAACCTGATATGACGCCGGGTTACCACGTGACCCCACATTCTATTGCTGGAGCGGGCACAGGGCGCACAAGGGTATTATGGTGGAACACGATTTTTATTCAAATCTATTGGTGCCAGAAAGTTATACAGAATTGTAAATTACTTCTATTTAAAAATCTTAATCCTCCCTGTACTTATCAGCTGCTGTCTACTAGAGGAAGGAAATTTCTCCTGCTCTGGACAGTTCTAGTCACGGATAGAGGTGTCAGTAGAGAGCACTGTGGTCAGATTGAAAAGATCTACACAACTTTCTGTGGAGAATACAGCAGCTGATAAGTACTGGAGTGATTAAGATTTTTAAATAGAAGTAAACTTTCTGGCAAAAAAATAAAAATAAATATTCCATCAGAGTACCCCTTTAAAAAATTCCATAAAAATTATTACAATCAGTGACTAAGCAGAATCTGAGACTGTTCTCTGTATTTAGTGGTTAATTCTCACCTGGGCAGTTACCTATAGGAATGTCAATGTCCTCCTTATACTGCTCATCACTGCTCACATCTGTCTCTTCTTCTTCCTTTATGTCTGTAGCATTATTGTACATCAGATCTTTCCCTGTCGGAATGTCCTCCTTATACTGCTCATCACCGCTCACATCTGTCTCTTCTTCTTCCCTTATGTCTGTAGCATTATTGTACATCAGATCTTTCCCTGTAGGAATGTCCTCCTTATACTGCTCAAAACTGCTCACATCTGTCTCTTCTTCTTCCTTTATGTCTGTAGCATTAAAATACATCAGATCTTTCCCTGCATGAATGTCCTCCTTATACTGCTCATCACCGCTCACATCTGTCTCTTCTTTTTCCTTCATGTCTGTAGCATTAATATACATCAGATCTTTTCCTGTCGGAATGTTCTCCTTATACTGCTCATCACTGCTTACATCTGTCTCTTGTTCTTCCTTTATGTCCGTAGCTTTAATATAGGTCAGATCTTTCCCTGTAGGAATGTCCTCCTTATACAGCTCATCACTGCTCACATCTGTCACTTCTTCATCCTTTATGTCTGTAGCATTAATATAGATCAGATCTTTCCCTGTAGGAATGTCCTCCTTATGCTGCTCATTACCGCTTACTTCTGTCTCTTCTTCTTCTTCCTTTATGTCTGTAGCATTAATATAGATCAGATCTTTCCCTGTAGGAATGTCCTCCTTATACTGCTCATTACCGCTTACTTCTGTCTCTTCTTCTTCTTCCTTTATGTCCGTAGCTTTAATATAGGTCAGATCTTTCCCTGTAGTAATGACCTCCATATTCTGCTCATTTAGAGGACAGGGACACCTCTCTGGTGCTGTTCTCTTACTGGATCTGACTGTAGGGAACACATACAGAGACTGAATTCATTCTTTACATACAAATAATGAGAGGACGTGTGTATATAGTCATGTCTATTACCTGGTGATGTGAGGGGCTGCTGATCCTCCATCATGACCTGATCCTTGTACTGATCCTTGTGTCCTTCTACATACTCCCACTCCTCCATGGAGAAATAGACCGCCACGTCCTGACACCTTATAGGAACCTGTATTGTGAATAAACATTTAATTCTATACAATTCCAGGATGTTATATGGAGACATTTGAGGGGATATTCCTGCACATGATTTATCTTCTTGCTCTCGGATGATGAGGTGAATACTTGTCGGGGCAGATCCTCTATATTATGGTCACATGTCCCCAACTGACCGCAAGTCTGATGATCCAGCTGTCAGTTCAGGTCATTATACCCAAAGCGCCCGTCCCATGGAGTGTAAGGAGTTAAGTGATATTTCATAGTATCACTGCTCCCCTCCCCCGGGACTATATAGATGGCTGCTTACTGTCTGGCCCCTAAGGATAGAATTGGTAGTGCTGTGCGCCACTTAACCCTAGCTAGACTGGTTGATCTTATCCCAGCGAGTAGAAGGGACAATAAGCAGCTATCTGTATAGTGTGTGGCCCCAGAAAAGTTAAGTGGCAATGCATCACCACCATTTAACTCCTTCATGGCTGACTGGGCAGGAGGTATATAATGTATAGCCATGGGCCCAGCTCCGGAGCAGGAGACGCATCATATCTGGCATACCTTCTGCTCTTGTGCAGGAAACCCCTTTCAGAGCAGGGACTCCTGTCATTAAAGTGATAAGATTTGGAGGGGAGGGGGAGGCCGCTGCCAGTCTATGAAGCACAGTCAGGAGTTCAGCACGATTCATAGCCCCTAGGTCCTACCTGCTATCAGCTTCTGGGACTCATTGCTAATGCCGGACATCACCAATGCCAAAAATCTATTTCCGGTAGCTCAGTGGAGCTGATAAGGACACCCACAGTGAAATAGCGGGGTCCTGGTCAGCTGAGAGAACGGGTGGAGGTCCCTAACCTCGCTCCACGCTGTCTGAACGACGCTCCAATCCTGCAGGCAGCCTCAGCATCACAGCATTGATCAGTGTATGTAATCTATAGATTCCATGTAATAGTCTACTACAGGGACTAAAAAACTGGGAATAAAGGTAAAAAGAACATTAACTTAATGTGAATAAGCCCCTCCCCTAATAAACGATTAATCTTCCCCATTTACCAATTTATTTTAAAATAAAATAATGTAAACAAAAATAAACCTAAACTTATGTGTAACCGCACGGTCAATGGAGTAAACGTAAAAAAAATACAACTTCATGGTCCAAAAAAAATTCTTTAAAAGTGATCAAAAAGTCTCATCAAAACTAAAGTGGTTCCGATAAAAATTACAGATCACAGCGCAAAAGATGACTTTCATACATCCCTGTATACGGAATAATAAGAGAGTTATAGGGGACAAGGTAGGACAATCTGATACACTCATTTTTGTTCAAAAAGTTAGAATTGTTTTATATTTTAAAGTGTTAAAATAAAACATACAGAATAAAGAGAATTATTACCATAAAGTGCACTGTGTCGAAATAGAAGACCCCAAATTTAAAAAAATAAAATTTTTCTATTTCACCCCACAAATAAAAAAATGTTTGACCCTTGTTGTAGATTTTGCAGTAAAATAAGTGATGTCATTACAAAGTACAAACCGGTGATGAAAAAAAAAAAACAACAAGAACAAGAAGCCTCATATGGGTCTGTAAAGAGGGAATTACAATCATTATGTCTATTAGAAGGCGAGGAGGAAAACATTAAAATGAGAAATCGCTGTGTCCTTCAGGGGTTAAAACTCAAAACTGCCGGGTCCATTGGAAACAACCGTCTTTGTCCTTACAAAGGGTGGTGGATCGGGTTAATGTTATTATGTTGGCGGAGAAGCTCAATGCTATTACAGAGGATGCGGTGGATAGGTTGGAGTCTGTATGGTTCCCGGGGATCTCTTCCTCCCCGGACGTCAGATTTCCATTCTCACTGTATTAGCCTCCCTGGCTCACCCCCTGCTGTTTTCCTATGTGCCCTTATACCTGATGTCTTGGCATACCCATGTTCACTTGTTTATGTTCCTTCATTACTATTACATTGATAAGGCCTGAGCTGCGTCCCGGGAAATCTAAAGCTTTGTTTAGTTATCTCGAACCACAATAAACTTGGTTTTGTTTGTTGCTAAAACTGCCGGTTCCTGAAGGGGTTAATAGTACAAACAACATCTAAAACACCTCATGTGACCGCACACATACCTCCACCTGCAGAGCTGTACAGGAGCCGTGTACTTACAGGACCTGCGATGATGTCACCGTCATGTGATCAGTCACATGGAGGAGGAGTCACATGATCAGGGGCTGCTTCTCTAGGCTCATTTGCTCAGTGTATGCAGGACTCTGCTGTCACATGACCATTGTCACAGGTCCTCAATCACAATCTCTTCTATTCTGCACTGCTGAGCTCCGCCCACTCCTGTCACATGATTCTCCCTACAGGTCCTTAAGCCACAGTCACATCTCTGCTGCTAGACTTTACCCCCAAATGTACTGGTCACATGATTATGACATCATCACAGGTCCTACACCTCCAGCATGTAGCAGATACAGAGCAGGTCCTGGTGGGGCAGTCACTGCTGTTGTGTGAGGAGATCTCTCAGAGCAGCAGCCCCTGATCACGTGACTCCTCCTCCTCCATGTGACTGATCACATGACGGTGACATCATCGCAGGTCCTGTAAGCACACGGCTCCTCTACAGATACAGGTATGTGTGTGCGGTCACCATCAGATCAGGATTATTGGGGATGTTTATTATTAACCCCTTAAGGACACAGTGTATATTTACATTCTCCGCCCCATATGGGACTTTGAGGTGAACTCAGGAGCTATAAGCAGCCAGGACTCACCACTAATGACGCTCATCACCATTAACCCTTTAGATTCCATGATCAAAGTCGATTGCAGGATCTAAAATGAGTAAAATGCAGTTGTTGGGGGGCGGAGTCTAGATCAGCTGAGATGACGGCCGGAGGGCCCCTTACCATGCTCTGTGCTCAGATCGGTGCTCTAAGTATACAGACACCTCCGCAGCCTGTATAAGCCGAGCACCGATAACACTGATCACTATGGCAGAGCGTTATTCAGGGTTTGTAATAGAAGCCCCTCCCCTAATAAGTTTATATCCCATTTTTGTAATAAAATAATGTAGGTGGGCGTGGCTTAGACATGGCGCTGTGCGGTTGTTTCTCTAGGGAGCGCCGTGCCGACCAGCGGTTGTTTCCCTGATTTCCTGCCTATACTGCCCCCTAGGGGATGTCTGGATGGTGAAGGTATCAGGTCACTTACCCGCCCATCCTGTCACCTGGTCAGTCTCTTTTCTCCGGGTATCAGCCACTTCTTCCATACTGGACTATGTAAGCATCAGGTTTTTTAAGTTTCTCCCGCACCCCTATTATTACTTAAGACAGTGTTTCCAAACCAGCGTGCCTCCAGCTGTTGTGAAACTACAACTCCCAGCATGCCCTGACAGCCAAATGCTGTAACAGCTGGAGGCACCCTGCTTGGGAAACACTGACTCCGGTGGTGGCCCAGACCCTGCGTGTGTAACGGTATATGATGCTCGGCCTCTGCTGCAGGTAATAGCAGGTTCTTCCGGGGGGACATATCACAATTCACATAAAATCCTGATGTAATTGTGATGTATATTGTGCCCCCTAGTGGACACATTTCACTATTCTTCATTGGACAATGTCATATTGAATCCCTCTATTCTTCTCCCTGCTCTGATGAAGACGTTCTGAATACACCGCAGCCTCAGAGATTAGGAGAAATGGATTCACAACGTCTTCAGCAGAGCAGGGAGAGCGACCTCAGAAGACCTGGAGGACCAGAGCGCCACCACTGGACGGGAGAGCGGAGTGCGCTCTAGTCTCTTATTTTACAGCCGTCGGACAATGGATTTTGTTTTATAGAGAAATCTGAAAACTCCTATAATGTCTCCTCAGATGTTTCCCCAGATTATCTCCAGGAAATGGATTTTATTTCTCCATAGAATCTGGTGCGGTTTATCATGGTCTCCTCTTCTTCCCTTCAGGTTTCTCCAATCCAGGATCCTCTGCTGATATCTTCTATATAAGAGAATTCTCCTGGATGACCCATCAACCATGGAGAGAGACAGGAACAAGATGGCCGACAGGATCATAAACCTCACCCTACAGATACTCTTCCGGCTTACTGGAGAGGTGAGGGATTCTGGGAGTGATGTCACATGACCTCATTCTTATCTATGTAATAACAGATGGATATGACTGGAGAGGTGAGGGATTCTGGGAGTGATGTCACATGACCTCATTCTTATCTATGTAATAACAGATGGATATGACTGGAGAGGTGAGGGATTCTGGGAGTGATGTCACATGACCTCATTCTTATCTATGTAATAACAGATGGATATGACTGGAGAGGTGAGGGATTCTGGGAGTGATGTCACATGACCTCATTCTTATCTATGTAATAACAGATGGATATGACTGGAGAGGTCAGGGATTCTGGGAATATATGTAGTGATATTAATGTGTCTCTCCATACACAGGATTACACAGTAGTGAAGAAGTCCTCTAGTGGGCGCTGTCGGGCCCCTGTGTGTGAAGGATGGGGAAGAACCCTGAGCCCAATCCCAGGGCCCCCACCTCACTCCCTGATACATGAGGAAATGGATGAACAGAAGATCCGAGAACTCATCAACAAGATGATGGAGCTGCTGACTGGAGAGGTGACCCTGCTGGGACATTATATAGTAATGGAGGGGTCTGGTGATGACTGGAGAGGTGACACTGCTGGGACATTATACATTAATGGAGGAGTCTGGTGATGACTGGAGAGGTGACACTGCTGGGACATTATACAGTAATGGAGGGGTCTGGTGATTATTGGAGAGGTGACACTGCTGGGATATTATACAGTAATGGAGGGGTCTGGTGATGACTGGAGAGGTGACACTGCTGGGACATTATACAGTAATGGAGGGGTCTGGTGATGACTGGAGAGGTGACACTGCTGGGACATTATACAGTAATGGAGGGGTCTGGTGATGACTGGAGAGGGGACACTGCTGGGACATTATACAGTAATGGAGGGGTCTGGTGATGACTGGAGAGGTGACACTGCTGGGACATTATACAGTAATGGAGGGTCTGGTGATGACTGGAGAGGTGACACTGCTGGGACATTATACAGTAATGGAGGGTCTGGTGATGACTGGAGAGGTGACACTGCTGGGACATTATACAGTAATGGAGGGGTCTGGTGATGACTGGAAAGGTGACACTGCTGGGACATTATACAGTAATGGAGGGTCTGGTGATGACTGGAGAGGTGACACTGCTGGGACATTATACAGTAATGGAGGGGTCTGGTGATGACTGGAGAGGTGACACTGCTGGGACATTATACAGTAATGGAGGGGTCTGGTGATGACTGGAGAGGTGACACTGCTGGGACATTATACAGTAATGGAGGGGTCTGGTGATGACTGGAGAGGTGACACTGCTGGGACATTATACAGTAATGGAGGGGTCTGGTGATGACTGGAGAGGTGACACTGCTGGGACATTATACAGTAATGGAGGGGTCTGGTGATGACTGGAGAGGTGACACTGCTGGGACATTATACAGTAATGGAGGGGTCTGGTGATGACTGGAGAGGTGACACTGCTGGGACATTATACAGTAATGGAGGGGTCTGGTGATGACTGGAGAGGTGACACTGCTGGGACATTATACAGTAATGGAGGGGTCTGGTGATGATTAGAGAGGTGACACTGCTGGGACATTATACAGTAATGGAGGAGTCTGGTGATGACTGGAGAGGTGACACTGCTGGGACATTATACAGTAATGGAGGGGTCTGGTGATGACTGGAGAGGTGACACTGCTGGGACATTATACAGTAATGGAGGGGTCTGGTGATGACTGGAGAGGTGACACTGCTGGGACATTATACAGTAATGGAGGGGTCTGGTGATGACTGGAGAGGTGACACTGCTGGGACATTATACAGTAATGGAGGGGTCTGGTAATGACTGGAGAGGTGACACTGCTGGGACATTATACAGTAATGGAGGATCTGGTGATGACTGAAGAGGTGACACTGCTGGGACATTATACAGTAATGGAGGGGTCTGGTGATGACTAGAGAGGTGACACTGCTGGGACATTATACAGTAATGGAGGGGTCTGGTGATGACTGGAGAGGTGACACTGCTGGGACATTATACAGTAATGGAGGGGTCTGGTGATGACTGGAGAGGTGACCCTGCTGGGACATTATACAGTAATGGAGGGGTCTGGTGATGACTGGAGAGGTGACCCTGCTGGGACATTATACAGTAATGGAGGGGTCTGGTGATGACTGGAGAGGTGACACTGCTGGGACATTATACAGTAATGGAGGGGTCTGGTGATGACTGAAGAGGTGACACTGCTGGGACATTATACAGTAATGGAGGGGTCTGGTGATGACTGGAGAGGTGACACTGCTGGGACATTATACAGTAATGGAGGGGTCTGGTGATGACTGGAGAGGTGACCCTGCTGGGACATTATACAGTAATGGAGGGGTCTGGTGATGACTGGAGAGGTGACCCTGCTGGGACATTATACAGTAATGGAGGGGTCTGGTGATGACTGGAGAGGTGACACTGCTGGGACATTATACAGTAATGGAGGGGTCTGGTGATGACTGAAGAGGTGACACTGCTGGGACATTATACAGTAATGGAGGGGTCTGGTGATAACTGGAGAGGTGACACTGCTGGGACATTATACAGTAATGGAGGGGTCTGGTGATGACTGGAGAGGTGACACTGCTGGGACATTATACAGTAATGGAGGGGTCTGGTGATGACTGGACAGGTGACACTGCTGGGACATTATACAGTAATGGAGGAGTCTGGTGATGACTGGAGAGGTGACACTGCTGGGAATGCTGGGACATTATACAGTAATGGAGGGGTCTGGTGATGACTGGAGAGGTGACACTGCTGGGAATGCTGAGACATTATACACTAATGGAGGGGTCTGGTGATGACTGGAGAGGTGACACTGCTGGGACATTATACAGTAATGGAGGGGTCTGGTGATGACTGGAGAGGTGACACTGCTGGGAATGCTGAGACATTATACAGTAATGGAGGGGTCTGGTGATGACTGGAGAGGTGACATTGCTGGGACATTATACAGTAATGGAGGGGTCTGGTGATGTCTGGAGAGGTGACACTGCTGGGACATTATACAGTAATGGAGGGGTCTGGTGATGACTGGAGAGGTGACACTGCTGGGACATTATACAGTAATGGAGGGGTCTGGTGATGACTGGAGAGGTGACACTGCTGGGACATTATACAGTAATGGAGGGGTCTGGTGATGACTGGAGAGGTGACACTGCTGGGACATTATACAGTAATGGAGGGGTCTGGTGATGACTGGAGAGGTGACACTGCTGGGACATTATATAGTAATGGAGGGGTCTGGTGATGACTGGAGAGGTGACACTGCTGGGAATGCAGGGACATTATACAGTAATGAAGGGGTCTGGTGATGACTGGAGAGGTGACCCTGCTGGGACATTATACAGTAATGGAGGGGTCTGGTGATGACTGGAGAGGTGACACTGCTGGGACATTATACAGTAATGGAGGGGTCTGGTGATGACTGGAGAGGTGACACTGCTGGGACATTATACAGTAATGGAGGGGTCTGGTGATGACTGGAGAGGTGACACTGCTGGGACATTATACAGTAATGGAGGGGTCTGGTGATGACTAGAGAGGTGACACTGCTGGGACATTATATAGTAATGGAGGGGTCTGGTGATGACTGGAGAGGTGACACTGCTGGGACATTATACAGTAATGGAGGGGTCTGGTGATGACTGGAGAGGTGACACTGCTGGGACATTATACAGTAATGGAGGGGTCTGGTGATGACTGGAGAGACGACACTGCTGGGACATTATACAGTAATGGAGGGGTCTGGTGATGACTGGAGAGGTGACACTGCTGGGAATGCTGGGACATTATACAGTAATGGAGGGGTCTGGTGATGACTGGAGAGGTGACACTGCTGGGACATTATACAGTAATGGAGGGGTCTGGTGATGACTGGAGAGGTGACACTGCTGGGACATTATACAGTAATGGAGGGGTCTGGTGATGACTGGAGAGGTGACACTGCTGGGACATTATACAGTAATGGAGGGGTCTGGTGATGACTGGAGAGGTGACACTGCTGGGAATGCTGGGACATTATACAGTAACACCACCGGAGGGGTCGGGGTGATGACTGTATCATTATGTGTCAGGTTCCTATAAGGTGTCAGGACGTGGCGGTCTATTTCTCCATGGAGGAGTGGGAGTATGTAGAAGGACACAAGGATCAGTACAAGGATCAGGTCATGATGGAGGATCAGCAGCCCCTCACATCACCAGGTAATAGACATGACTATATACACACGTCCTCTCATTATTTGTATGTAAAGAATGAATTCAGTCTCTGTATGTGTTCCCTACAGTCAGATCCAGTAAGAGAACAGCACCAGAGAGGTGTCCCCGTCCTTTTGATGAGCAGAATATGGAGGTCATTACTACAGGGAAAGATCTGATCTATATTAAGGCTACAGACATAAAGGAAGAAGAAGAAGAGACAGATGTGAGCGGTGATGAGCAGTATAAGGAGGACATTCATACAGATAACCGCACAGGTGAGTAGTAACCACTAAATACAGAGAAGGGTCACAGATTCTACTCAGTCACTGGCTGCAATAATCACAGAAAAAAATAATGCTCATATATGTTACTCACTAGGTCATCCAGATGCTATACAGGTTTTTTTTGTTTGTCTTCTGTATTTGGCTCACAAATCCCTCTGTTCTGCTGCTCACTTATTCTGACATAAACTGCTCAGGAAGGGGAGTGTCCGAGGCAAGCACTGAGCCCGCCCTCACTCACCATTCATTCATTCTTTTTATCCAATCACTGCAGTCTGCTCTGTAACCCCCTCCTCTCTGCTTTCATGCTGCAGTCTGATAGGACAGGAGTGAGCACAGAGGAGTACTAGTCCTGCCAGGTCTGTGCTTCAGCTGGGACAGAGATGATGCTGCAGCCGGACAGGATTATGTTTTAGATCTGTGGTCTCAAAGTGTGGCCCTTACTGATACTGAGCATGCGTTTTGTTTTTAACCCCTTAAGGACCAGGCCAATTTTATTTTTGTGTTTTAGTTTTTTCCTCCTCGCCATCTAAAATCCGTAACTCTTTACAATTTACATTCACAGACCCATATGAGGCGCGACCAATTGTACTTTGTAATTACATCAATCATTTTACCATAAAATGTACGGCAAACACAAAACAAAAGACATTTTTTATAAAAAACACAATTTTGCTAATTTTGTCAGGTTTTGTTTTCACGCTGTACACTTTACGATAAAAATTAAGTTTTCTTTATTCTGTGGGTCAATTAGATTAAATACTTATCTCAAACTTTTTTTTTTTACAAAATCAGTATGTTTAAAATCGCCCTATTTTTACCATCTCTACCTTTTTCTTTTTTTTTGTATTCGAGACGGTATGAGGGCTCATTTCTTGCACCATGACCTGTAGTTTTTTTAGTTCCACTTTTGTATATATTTGACTTTTTACTCACTTTTTATAAATTTGAAAACATTTTTGGTGAATGTGATGGCCCCATGTCATTCACCGTACGGCATCATTAACATTATGTTAACCTGTTGGGGATGGAGGGCATACCTGTACGCCCTTCGCCAACTCCCTTTCTATAATGCGGGGCCACGCGTCCTAGTGGGTCGGGCCCAGCCTCTAACAACGGCCAGAACCCGTGGCTAGTAGCGCGTGGGACTGATCGCGGTGCAACGCACTATTAACCCTGTAGACGCGGCGTTCAAAGTTGCCCCCAAAGTAGCCCTCTATGGGATAACAATGATCAGTATAAGAGATCAGTGTGTTCAGTGTTATAGTCCCCTATGGGATAGCAATGATCAGTATAAAAGATCAGTGTGTGCAGTGTTATAGTCTCCTATGGGATAACAATGATCAGTATAAGAGATCAGTGTGTGCAGTGTTAGAGTCTCCTATGGGATAACAATGATCAGTATAAGAGATCAGTGTGTGCAGTATTATAGTCTCCTATGAGATAACAATAATCGTTATAAGAGATCAGTGTGTGCAGTGTTAAAGTTTCCTATGGGATAACAATGATCAATGTAAAAGATCAGTGTGTAGTGTTATAGTCTCCTATGGGATAACAATGATCAGTATAAGAGATCAGTGTGTGCAGTGTTATAGTCCCCTATGGGATAACAATGATCAGTATAAGAGATCAGTGTGTGCAGTGTTATAGTCTCCTATGGGATAACAATGATCAGTATAAGAGATCAGTGTGTGCAGTGTTATAGTCTCCTATGGGATAACAATGATCAGTATAAGAGATCAGTGTGTGCAGTGTTAGTCTCCTATGGGATAACAATGATCAGTATAAGAGATCAGTGTGTGCAGTGTTATAGTCTCCTATGGGATAACAATGATCAGTATAAGAGATCAGTGTGTGAAGTGTTATAGGTCCCTATGGGATAACAATGATCAGTATAAGAGATCAGTGTGTGCAGTGTTATAGTCTCCTATGGGATAACAATGATCAGTATAAGAGATCAGTGTGTGCAGTGTTATAGTCTCCTATGGGATAACAATGATCAGTATAAGAGATCAGTGTGTGCAGTGTTATAGTCTCCTATGGGATAACAATGATCAGTATAAGAGATCAGTGTGTGCAGTGTTATAGTCTCCTATAGAATAACAATGATCAGTATAAGAGATCAGTGTGTGCAGTGTTATAGTCTCCTATGGGATAACAATGATCAGTATAAGAGATCAGTGTGTGCAGTGTTATAGTCTCCTATGGGATAACAATGATCAGTATAAGAGATCAGTGCGTGCAGTGTTATAGGTCCCTATGGGATAATAATGATCAGTATATGAGATCAGTGTGTGCAGTGTTATAGTCTCCTATGGTATAACAATGATCAGTATAAGAGATCAGTGTGTGCAGTGTTATAGTCTCCTATGGGATAACAATGATCAGTATAAGAGATCAGTGCGTGCAGTGTTATAGGTCCCTATGGGATAATAATGATCAGTATAAGAGATCAGTGTGTGCAGTGTTTTAGTCTCCTATGGGATAACAATGATCAGTATAAGAGATCAGTGTGTGCAGTGTTATAGTCTCCTATGGGAGCTTTAACGTTGCAAAAAAAAAGTGAAAAAAAAGTTAATAAAGATCATTTAACCACTTTCCTAATAAAAGTTTGAATCAAGTTTGAAAAATCCAGTGTAAATAAAAATAAACATATGTGATGCAGAAATTTCCGAATTATAAAAGGATATAGTTAAATAAACTGCACGGTCAATGGCGTACGCACAAAAAAATTACAAAGTCCAAAATAGCGTATTTTAGGTCATTTTTAATATCATGAAAAAATATGCGCTCTGAGGCAGGAGAAGAAGTGCAGTTAGTTTACAGACAGCTCTCTTTACAATTTACATTCACAGACCCATATGAGGCGCGACCAATTGTACTTTGTAATTACATCAATCATTTTACCATAAAATGTACGGCAAACACAAAACAAAAGACATTTTTTATAAAAAACACAATTTTGCTAATTTTGTCAGGTTTTGTTTTCACGCTGTTCACTTTACGATAAAAATTAAGTTTTCTTTATTCTGTGGGTCAATTAGATTAAATACTTATCTCAAACTTTTTTTTTTTTACAAAATCAGTATGTTTAAAATCGCCCTATTTTTACCATCTCTACCTTTCTCTTTTTTTTTGTATTCGAGACGGTATGAGGGCTCATTTCTTGCACCATGACCTGTAGTTTTTTTTAGTTCCACTTTTGTATATATGTGACTTTTTAGTCACTTTTTATAAATTTGAAAACATTTTTGGTGAATGTGATGGCACCATGTCATTCACCGTACGGCATCATTAACATTATGTTAACCTGTTGGGGACGGAGGGCATACCTGTACGCCCTTCGACAACTTCCTTTCCATAATGGGGGGCCATGCGTCCTAGTGGGTCGGGCCCAGCCTCTAACAACGGCCAGAACCCGAGGCTAGTAGCGCGTGGGACTGATCGCGGTGCAACGCACTATTAACCCTGTAGACGCGGCGTTCAAAGTTGCCCCCAAAGTAGCCCTCTATGGGATAACAATGATCAGTATAAGAGATCAGTGTGTTCAGTGTTATAGTCTCCTATGGGATAACAATGATCTGGTGCGCAAAGTCATGTGCATTTAAGTCATGTGTCGTTAAAGGGTTAAAGTCCTTGCGCTGTTATTTTTATTGTCCCTGTTGTCTCCATCTTATATAGTCAGCAGGATTTCCATGTAGACGACTAGAGGAATAATTTGGGATATTTCCCAGCACTTCTGTATTGCTGGGGGCTCTGAACCGCCTCGGCTGTCGTCTGATTTGTGCCCTATGGATTGTTCATTGCTGCTGGATGGGAGTGTGATGGGGTCCAGGAGTGGGGTGTATGTGACCTGAAGACCCGATATTATGTCTACATTAACTATTTATTATCCGGAGGACGGGGAGAAGGTTCCATGATGTCACATGCTGCACTTATAATGTACTACTAAAAAGACTATAAATATGGGCGCAGTGTTTAACCCCTTAAGGACTCAGCGTTTTTCTGTTTTTGCATTTTCATTTTTTCCCTCATCATTTTCTAAAAATCATAACGCTTTCTATTCCATATTATGGCTTATTTTTTGCGCCACCAATTCTACTTTGCAGTGACATTAGTCATTTTATCAAAAAATCCAAGACGTAACGGAAAAAACAATTAATTGTGCGACAAAATTGAAGAAAATATTTCATTTTATAAATTTTGGGGCCTTCCGTTTCAACGCACTGCACTTTTTGGTAAAAATGACACCTTATCATTATTCTGTAGGTCCATACGATTATAATGATCCCCTACTTATATAGGTGATTTTGTCGCACTTCTGGAAAAAATCATAACTACATGCAGGAAAATGTATACGTTTAAAATTGTCATCTTCTGACCCCTATAACTTTTTTATTTTTCCGCGTACGGGACGGTATGAGGGCTCATTTTTTGCGCCGTCATCTGAAGTTTTTAGCGGTTCCATTTTTGCATTGATCTGACATTTTGATCGCTTTTTATTCCTTTTTTTATGATATAAAAAGTGACCAAAAATACGCTATTTTGGTCTTTTTTGAATTTTTTTGCGCGTACGCCATTGACGATATATTTTTATAATTCGGACATTTCGGCACGCGGCCATACCACATATGTTTATTTTTATTTACACAGTTTTTTTAATATAATTTTTTTTAGAAAAAAGGGGGGTGATTCAAACTTTTATTAGGGAAGGGGTTAAATGACCTTTATTAACTTTTTTTCCCACTTTTTTTGCAGTGTTGTAGGTCCCATAGGGGACTATAACACTGCACACACTGATCTCTTATACTGATCATTGTTATCCCATAGGAGACTATAACACTGCACACACTGATCTCTTATACTGATCATTGTTATCCCATAGGAGACTATAACACTGCACACACTGATCTCTTATACTGATCATTGTTATCCCATAGGGGACTATAACACTGCACACACTGATCTCTTATACTGATCATTGTTATCCCATAGGAGACTATAACACTGCACACACTGATCTTTTACATTGATCATTGTTATCCCATAGGAGGCTATAACACTGCACACACTGATCTCTTATACTGATCATTATTATCCCATAGGAGACTATAACACTGCACACACTGATCTCTTATACTGATCTTTATTATCCCATAGGAGACTATAACACTGCACACACTGATCTCTTATACTGATCATTGTTATCCCATAGGGACCTATAACACTGCACACACTGATCTCTTATACTGATCATTATTATACCATAGGAGACTATAACACTGCAACACGCTGATCTCTTATACTGATCATTGTTATTCCATAGGGGGCTATAACACTGCACACACTGATCTCTTATACTGATCATTGTTATCCCATAGGAGACTATAACACTGCACACACTGATGTCTTATACTGATCATTGTTATCCCATAGGAGACTATAACACTGCACACACTGATCTCTTATACTGATAATTGTTATCCCATAGGAGACTATAACACTGCACACACTGATCTCTTATACTGATTATTGTTATCCCATAGGAGACTATAACACTGCACACACTGATCTCTTATACTGATCATTGTTATCCCATAGGAGACTATAACACTGCACACACTGATCTCTTATACTGATCATTGTTATCCCATAGGAGACTATAACACTGCACACACTGATCTCTTATACTGATCATTGTTATTCCATAAGGGGCTATAACACTGCACACACTGATCTCTTATACTGATTATTGTTATTCCATAAGGGGCTATAACACTGCACACACTGATCTCTTATACTGATCATTGTTATCCCATAGGAGACTATAACACTGCACACTCTGATCTCTTACACTGATCATTATTATCCCATAGGGGGCTATAGCACTGCACACACTGATCTTTTACCCTGATCCCTGCAAAGCCATAGCTTTGCATGGATCAGCATAATAGGGGGTTGCTTGCTCAAGCCTGTAGGAGCAAGGTAAGGGGGTCTCCGCTCACGTCCTAGCTGATCGAGACTATCGCGATAGTCGGGCGTACAGGTACGCCCTGGGTCCTTAAGAGGTTAAAGTTTTTATTGTTGTTTTTTTTCTTTTTTTACTTAAAATTAAAATCTGTGTTATTCTTGGCAGATAATTGTACCAGGAGATCAGAGGAGAATCTTATATCTTCAGATTATAAAGCAGATGATGATATCACACAAGATACATATGAAGAACATTCCATTATCCCAGATACACCCTCAGCCCTTCACAGCCAAGATCTGTCATCTCATCCTTATATACAGGTCCTGTCTTCTCAGTCATCACAGGATGTTCAGCAAAATAAAAGTCACAGAAGGGGTGCTGGACATCAAAGACATTGTGCAGGGAAGAAGCAATATTCATGTTCAGTATGTGGAAAATGTTTTACTTCTAAATCAAGTCTTGTTGAACATCAGAGAACTCACACAGGGGATAAACCATTTTTATGTTCAGAATGTGGAAAATGTTTTACTTTTAAATCACGGCTTGTTAGACATCAGAGAATTCACACAGGAGAGAAGCCATTTGTATGTTCAGAATGTGGAAAATATTTTACTCAGAAATCACATCTGTCTGAACATCAAAAAATTCATATTGGAGAGAAGCCATTTTCATGTTCAGAATGTGGAAAATGTTTTACTCAGAGATCACATCTGTCTGAACATCAAAAAATTCATATTGGAGAGAAGCCATTTTCATGTTCAGAATGTGAAAAATGTTTTACTCAGAGATCACATCTGTCTGAACATCAAAAAATTCATATTGGAGAGAAGCCATTTTTATGCTCAGAATGTGGAAAATGTTTAACTTCCAAATCATGGCTTGTTCAACATCAGAGAACCCACACAGGAGAGAAGCCATATTCATGTGCAGAATGTGGAAAATGTTTTACTCGAAAAGCAAGTCTTCTTATACACCAAAGAACGCACACAAAGTAGCCTTCTAACTTGTCAAATTGTACAAAAACTACAACATTGCAGTCAAAGTCACAAGAGAGATCACTTTAGAGCAATAAATTTACATGGGAAAAGTATTAGTATTCCAGAAAATGTCTGATATACAAAATGCAAATAGAATCCAAATAACACATCTGTATATATGTCCCTAGGTACTAGAATATTATATATATATATATATATAAAAATAATCTCCAAACAAATAAGAGAGAGAATGCGGCAGCTCACCAAAATCCTTCAGGCTTTATATCATGCGGGTGTACAGACAGGTGCAAATCACAGAGAAACATCCCTTGCACACTGACTTGTGCTTCTTCTGGCTCCGGGAGCAGGAAGAAGTACAAGTCAGTGTGAACCGGACGTTTCTCAGTGATTTGCACCTGTTTATACACCCGCATGATATAAAGCCTGAAGGATTTTGTTGCGCTGTCGCATTCTCTCTCTTATTTGTTTGGAGTTGCATTAGTCTAAGGACTTTATTGCTGAGCACCACCAGATAGAGGCATTTATGAGCGGCCGTATTATTGCCATCGGAGAAGGGATTTGTATCACTCGCTGTGAATCCACGGTAGTGCCCGCTGAAAACTTCTCATTGTTACGAGTGATTAATAAAGATTTACTTTTCAGACATAAAGTTTCTTATCCATTTATCTCTATAATTTTGTCTGCTGGGAAATAATCCCCCATAACAATGTAGAGATATGATGTGTCCGCTGCTCCTCATGGTGAAGACCCAACAGGTATAATCCATGGGGAGCTGCTGGGACTGGATATTCCCCACCGGCCATGATTGACAGATCGCTCTTTGTTCACATATGTTACATATTATGGGATATTTCTCAATACATGTTCTCATTATCAAGGTTACAGGTGATCACTGAGATACACTGTACAGTGCTGGATGTATATATATAGAATCTAATGACATAGTACAATACTATTTCAGTACAGTGGGAGGATATACCATATATACACATGAAGTATCCAATAAGAAAACACCCACCACCTAATGTATACCATGCCGGTGCAGTGCCGTAGATTGTGATTTGCCATAGATTGTGATGGAGTGACTCAGCAGTTTTCCCTGCTCGAGCGCTCCGCCTCCATCACATTCTATAGGCTGACACTCGCACACCCCCCAACCATTGGTTACTGCGGGGGCTGGGGGGGGGGGGGGGGTGTGCGAGTGTCACGTGACATATTTAACCATCAGGCATCGCAGCTCACGGCAGTCTCACTTGGGCTATCACAGGGACAGGATCTCTCCCTGTAATAGCCCGAAGCTGCACGGAGCTCTCATGGCGTCTGTGGCCCGATTCCGAGAGCAGTATCGGGCCACAGAAGCTAATACTCTTACTGTTTTATTGTCACCCGCCAGCGCGCTCGCTCAACACCGCTATCGGTATGCCTATGCCTGATAGCGGCGTTATCAGCTTGTCACCCGCCAGCGCGATCGCTCGACAGTGCTATCAGGATCCCTATGCCCGATAGAGCTGACAACCTCTTGCCTCCACCCCCGCTGCTCTGCTCCCCGTCCCCTGTTAACTCTCAGGGAACGGGGAACAGAAAGTAGAGCAGCGGGCGCCGCTAAAGTAGCACTACGCAAATGGCATAGGTAGGTAGCGTAGCCGTACATTAGTGTAGGTTGTAATTTAGCATAGTTTAGTATTAATAGTGAAAGGGGGTTAGGCACCACAACTCCCAGCATGCCCAGACAGCTAAAGGCTGCCCAAGCATACTGGGAGTTGTGGTTTAGCTTAGATTAGACAACGATGGGACCACAACTCCCAGCATGCCCAGACAGCTAAAGGCTGCCCAGGCATGCTGGGAGTTGTAGTTTAGCTTAGATTAGACAGCAAAGGGACCACAACTCCCAGCATGCCCAGACAGCTGAAGGCTGCCCGGGCATGCTGGGAGTTGTAGTGCAGTGAAGGGACCAGAACTCCCAGCATGCCCAGACAGCTGAAGGCTGCCCAAGCATGCTGGGAGTTGTAGTTTAGGACTACAACTCCCAGCATGCCCAGACAGCTAAAGGCTGCCCAGGCATGCTGGGAGTTGTAGTTTAGCTTAGATTAGACAGCGAAGGGACCACAACTCCCAGCATGCCCAGACAGCTAAAGGCTGCCCAGGCATGCTGGGAGTTGTAGTTTAGCTTAGATTAGACAGCAAAGGGACCACAACTCCCAGCATGCCCAGACAGCTGAAGGCTGCCCGGGCATGCTGGGAGTTGTAGTGCAGTGAAGGGACCAGAACTCCCAGCAAGCCCAGACAGCTGAAGGCTGCCCAGGCATGCTGGGAGATGTAGTTTTACACAGGTATAAAGTAGTTAGCGTAGCGTTAGCTCAATTTTAGCGTAGCTTTAGTTTAGTGTTAGCGCAGTTTTACAGTTTTTAGCATAGCGTAGTGTTAGCGCAGTTGTAGCTTAGTGCTAGCGTACTTTTAGCGTATTTAGCATAGTGTAGTGTTAGTGCTCTTTTAGTGTAGTGTAGTATTAGCACAGTTTTAGCGTCGTAGTGTAGTGTTAGAGTAGTGAGCGCAGCGTAGTCTTAGAGTAGTGAGCGCAGCGTAGTCTTAGAGTAGTGAGCGCAGCGTAGTCTTAGAGTAGTTAGCGTAGTGTAGTGTTAGTCCAGTTCTAGCATAGTTGGCGTAGTTGTACACGGGTGTAGTGTAGCTAACTTAGTTTTACGGGCAGATGAAGTGTAGTTTAGAGAGTTTAGTGTGGGGTGTAGCTTAGCTTAGTCATAAAGTGAAGGGGCTACAACTCCCAGCATGCCCAGAGAGCCAAAGGCCGTCCGGGCAGGATGGAAGTTGTAGTTTTGCAAAAGTAGCAGAGGCAGTTGCGCTCTGTTTCGTTAATGCAGTATACAGTCACATGTATAGATGGCTGGATACGGTGATCACAAGGCCACTTACCCACCTCCGTTCCTGCTCCGTCACTGGACATGTAGCAATGCAGGAAGATGACGGAGCTGGAACGGGGGTGGTAAGTTAGGCTCTCCAGGTAATAACCCATTTTTTTTGTGTTTTTCTTCTTGTTTCAGATACGTGAATGCGGAGGACTATATCGGAATCGGTGGACTACGATGATGACCTGCATTTTTTTCTTTTCTTTTAATAAAAGGGTTAACGAGGGCTGTGGGGGAGTGTTTTTCCTAATAAAAATGTTTTAACTTGTGTGTGCTTTTTTTCTTTGTTATTACTTTACAGGCTTAGTAGTGGAAGCCCTCTTGTAGACGGAGTCCATTACTAAGTCGGGGCTTAGCGTTAGCCCCAAAAACAGCTAGCGCTAACCCCCAATTAGTACCCCGGTACCCAACGCCACAGGGGTACCAGGAAGAGCCGATACCAACAGGCCTAGAGCGCCAAATATGGCGCTCTTGGGCCTAGGCGGTAACAGGCTGGTGTTATTTAGGCTGGGGAGGGCCAGTAATGATGGTCCCCGCCCACCCTGGTAACATCAGGCTGTTGCTGTTTAGTTGGTATTTGGCTGGAAATGAAGACTGGGAACCACACGTTTTTTTTTTTTTTTTTTATAAAAAAAAAACCGTCTGTGGTTCCCCGTCTTTTCATTTTCAGCCAAATACCAACCAAACAGCAACAGCCTGACGTTACCAGGGTGGGCGAGGACCACCGTTACTAGCCCTCCCCAGCCTAAATAACGGCAGCCCGTTACCGGCCAGGCCCAAGAGCGCCATATTTGACGCTCCAAGCCTGTTGGTATCGGCTCTTCCCGGTACCCCTGTGGCGTTGGATACTGGAGTAATAATTGGGGGTTAGTGCTAGCTGTTTTTGGGGCTAATGCTAAGCCCCGGCTTAGTAATGGACTTCGTCTACAAGAGGGCTTCCACTACTAAGCCTGTAAAGTAATAACAAAGAAAAAAAGCACACCCAAGTTAAAACATTTTTATTAGGAAAAACACTCCCCCACAGCCCTCGTTAACCATTTTATTAAAATAAAAGAAAAAAATGCAGGTCATCATCGTAGTCCACCGATTCCGATATAGTCCTCCGCATTCACGTATCTGAAACAAGAAGAAAAACACAAAAAAAATGGGTTATTACCTGGAGAGCCTAACTTACCACCCCCGTTCCAGCTCCGTCATCTTCCTGCATTGCTACATGTCCAGTGACGGAGCAGGAAACTGAGGTGGGTAAGTGGCCTTGTGATCATCGTATCCAGCCATCTATACATGTGACTGTATACTGCATTAACGAAACAGAGCGCAACTGCCTCTGCTACTTTTGCAAAACTACAACTTCCATCCTGCCCGGACGGCCTTTGGCTCTCTGGGCATGCTGGGAGTTGTAGCCCCTTCACTTTATGACTAAGCTAAGCTACACCCCACGCTAAACTCTCTAAACTACACTTCATCTGCCTGTAAAACTAAGTTAGCTACACTACACCCGTGTACAACTACACCAACTATGCTAGAACTGGACTAACACTACACTACGCTAACTACTCTAAGACTACGCTAACAATACGCTACGCTAAATACGCTAAAACTGTGCTAATACTACACTACACTAAAAGTGCACTAACACTACACTATGCTAAAAGTACGCTAGCACTAAGCTACGTTACAACTGCGCTAACACTATGCTACGCTAAAAACTGTAAAACTGCGCTAACACTAAACTAAAGCTACAATAAAATTGAGCTAACGCTACGCTAACTACTCTAAAATCGCGCTAACACTACGCTAACTACTTTATACCTGTGTAAAACTACAACTCCCAGCATGCCTGGGCATCCTTTAGCTGTCTACGCATGCTGGAAGTTGTGGTGACTTCATTGCACTACAACTCCTAGCATGCCCAGGCAGCCTTCAGCTGTCTGGGCATGCTGGGAGTTCTGGTCCTTTCACTGCACTACAACTCCCAGCATGCCCAGGCAGCCTTCAGCTGTCTGGGCATGCTGGGAGTTGTGGTCCCTTTGCTGTTTAATCTAAGCTAAACTACAAGCCCAGCATGCCTGGGCAGCCTTTAGCTATCTAGGCATGCTGGGAGTTGTAGTCCTAAACTACAACTCCCATGCTGGGAGTTGTGGTGCCTAACCCCCTTTCACTATTAATGCTAAACTATGCTAAATTACAACCTACACTAATGTACAGCTACGCTACCTATGCTATTTGCGTAGTGCTTCGCATGCGCAGTACTACTTTAGCATTTGTGTAGTGCTGCGCATGCGCAGCACTACTTTAGCAGCGCCCGCTGCTCTACTTTCTGTTCCCCGTTCCCTGAGAGTTAACAGGGGACGGGGAGTAGAGCAGCGGGGGGGGGGGGGAGGCAAGCGGTTGTCAGCGCTATCGGGCATAGGGATCCTGATAGCACTGTCGAGCGATCGCGCTGGTGGGTGACAAGCTGATAACGCCGCTATCAGGCATAGGGATCCCAATAGCGGTGTCGAGCGAGCGCACTGGCGGGTGACAATAAAACAGTAAAAGTATTAGCTTCTCGGAATTGGGCCACAAAGGCCATGAGAGCTCCGTACAGCTTCGGGCTATTACAGGGAGAGATCCTGTCCCTGTGATAGCCCAAGTGAGGCTGCTGTGAGCTGCGATGCCTGATGGTTAAATATGTCATGTGACACTCGCACACACCCCCCCAGCCCCCGCAGTAACCGATGGTTGGGGGGTGTGCGAGTGTCAGCCTATAGAATGTGATGGAGGCGGAGCGCTCGAGCAGGGAAAACTGCTGAGTCACTCCATCACAATCTATGGCAAATCACAATCTACGGCACTGCACCGCCCCACAAGGGAGGAGGATTGGACTCGTAATGAACCAGATATATATATATTAGGATAAACACCCCTCATGGGGCAGCACGGGGGCTCAGGTGTTTGCACTGTTACCTTGTAGCACAGAAGACAACATCTGCAAAGAGTTTGTATGTTCTTCCATGTTTGTGTGGGTTTCCTCCGGTTTCCTCCCACACTTCAAAAACATGTGACCCCAATGGGGACAGTGACCAATAAGAGTGTACAGCGCTGCGGAATCTGTGGGCGCTATATAAATAAAGAATTATTATAAAGGAGTCACCCTCAATTATAATAGACAACCCCAATTATATTAGACACCCCCCCAATTATAATAGACACATCCTCAATTATAATAGATACACCCTGAATTATAATAGACGCCCCCTCAATTATAATAGACACATCCCCATTTATAAAGGAGACACCCTAAATTATAATAGACACATCCCCATTTATAATAGACGCCCCCTCAATTATAATAGACACATCCCCATTTATAACGGAGACACCCTAAATTATAATAGACAGACCCAAAAAAATAATACACACCCTCAATTATAATAGACATATCCTCAATTATCATAGACACCCCCCCCCCAAATATAATAGACATACCCATGAACATTTTTGTGCCAGAAAGTTAAACAAAAAAATAATCTTAATCCTTCCAGTACTTATCAGCTGCTGTATGCTCCACAGGAAGTTCTTTTCTTGTTTAATTTCCTTTCTGTCTGACCACAGTGCTCTCTGCTGACACCTCTGTACATGTCAGGAACTGTCCAGAGCAGGAGCAAATCCCCATAGCGAACATATCCTGCACTAGACAGTTCCTAAAACGGACAGAGGTGTCAGCAGAGAGCACTGTGGTCAGACAGAAAAGAACTTCCTGTGGAGCATACAGCAGCTGATAAGTACTGGAAGGATTAAGATTTTCAATTTACAAATCTGTTTAACTTTCTGGCACCAGTTGATTTAAAGAAAAAAAATTGATTGCAGCGTTTAAAATAGGAAAATAGCATTTCCAGCTGGCTGAGGGCGCTGATCAGGACCGTCACAACAAAACTGCGGGGTACCAAGGACACAAGAGGAGGGTCCCTCACCTGCCTCCGGTGCATCCGATCGATGATTGATTGCTCCAAGCCTGAGATCCAGGCTTGAGCAATCGACCACCGATAACACTGATCAATGCAATGCTAAGGCATAGCATTGATCAGTGCTGGCAATCAATGTACTGTATATTATAGTCTCCTAATGGGGGCAATAACATTGCAAAAAAAAAGTGTTAATAAATGTGATTTAACCCCTTCCCTAATAAAAGTTCAAATCACCCCTTTTTCCCATTTAAAAAAATAAAATAAATAAATATAAACATATATGGTATCGCCGCGTGCGTAAATGTCTGAACTATAAAAATATATCGTTAATTAAACAGCTCTGTCAATGGCGAACACGTAAAAAAATTCCAAAGTCCAAAATAGTGTATTTTTGGTCACTTTTTATACCATAAAAAAAATATTAAAAATCGATCAAAAAGTCAGATCAAAACAAAAATGGTACCGATAAAAACTTCAGATCACGGCGCAAAAAATGAGCCCTCATACTGCCCTGTATGTGGAAAATTACAGTTATAGGGGTCAGAAGATGACAATTTTAAACGTATACATTTTCCTGCATGTAGTTATGATTTTTTCCAGAAGTGCGACAATATCCAACCTATATAAGTAGGAGATCATTATAATCGTATGGACCTACAGAATAAAGAGAAGGTGTCATTTTTACCGGAAAATGTACTGTGTAGAAATGGAAGCCCATTAAAAGTTTGAAAATTTTATTTTTAATTTTGTTGCACAATGATTATTTTTTTTTTTTTTTGTTTCGCTGTAGATTTCTGGGTAAAATGATTGATGTCATTACAAAATAGAATTGGTGGTGCAAAAAAAAAAAAAAGCCCTCATATGGATCTGTAGGTGCAAAATTGAAAGGGTTATGATTTTTAAAAAGTGAGTAGGAAAAACGAAAGTGCAAAAATGGAAAAACCCCTAAGTCCTCAAGGAGTTAAAGGAGTATTCCAGTTAAAAACTCTTTTTTCACATCAACTGGCTCCAGAAAGTTAAACAGATTTGTAAATTACTTCTATTAAAAAAAAAAATCTTAAGCCTTCCAGTACTTATCAGCTGCTGAAGTTGAGTTGTTCTTTTCTGTCTGACCACAGTGCTCTCTGCTGACACCTCTGTCTGTCTCAGAAACTGTGCAGAGCAGGAGCAAATCCCTATAGCAAACCTCTCCTGCTCTGGACAGTTCCTGACATAGACAGAGGTGTCAGCAGAGAGCACTGTGCTCAGACAAAAAGAACAACTCAACTTTAGCAGCTGATATGAAAAAATAGTTTTTAACTGGAATGCCCCTTTAAGCTTGTAATAAGAGATCCTGCTGAAATCCTTCAGTGATAGAAACTTAGGCAATGACTCTTGTTGTCGGGTGAATATTATGTCATCTGCATAGAGGGAGATTGTCTGGTTCCTTCTCCTATTGAGACCCCAGAAATACCAGGATCTTGTGGAACTGCTTGAGCTATAGGATCTATGCAGAGGATAAAAGGGGACGGGGGGGGGGGGGGGGGGACCTTGTCGGGTCCTGTTACTAATCATAAATTCTTGTGATAATTCTCTGTATGTAAAGACCCCAGCATATGGGGCTGTATATAGAGCTTTTACTGCATCCAAAAAGTCCCCCCCCATCCCCCTCTGCTGGATGGTGAGAAGGTAAACCACCGGTTTATACGGTCCAATCCCTTCTCAGCATCCAGCGACCGAAACAGTAGACTCCTCCTCCAGCACCACATCATGGAATAGGTTCAAGATTCTCCCGGTGTTGTCACATGTTTGGCGACCTTTAATAAACCAACTGAGGCATCAACATGGAAAGACGGCCTGCTAGAATTTTAGTGTGTATTTTTAAATCCATATTTAACCCCTTAAGGACCACGGACATAAATGTTTGTCCTGGTGCTGAGGTGTCGAGGTTTTCTTCTGGTTAGGCCTTAAATTGTGAGTGACGGCCGCTGTATACTGCTGAGGGCCGACACAAGAAATAAACACCAGACAAAAAGTTGGTATAAATCTCCTTCTCAGCAGAAGCATCGGCTAAGGAGCTGTCCCAAGGAGTTCTGTTTATTATACGGTAGTACATTGTTTTTTACAGTTGACAAAAAGGGGAGGTTAGTTATCACATCAAGTCTTCGTGTTATATGTTGATTGGTTATTTGAGTATTGTGTATGTATATATTAACATTTTAAGCATTCATTTGCTTCCTGATAATTGGTCACTTATGTTGCAATTTCTCTATTCTAACAGAAAATTCCAGATGTATCCGTCATTCTGCACAGTCTGTATATTTTCTCAAATGTTTTGTCTCCAACTTCCAGCTTCTTCTTTATCTTACATCTTTCGGCGTCGTCCCAAGGTCTTCAAGCAAATAGCAAACTGATATGTAGTGTAAGGGTAACAAATATATTTCTGCAGCATTAGCAATAGCATATAAGTATTAATATATTGATTAACAATCAGAATCATTATAGAGGTACTTCACACACCAAGGACGTACATTTACATCCTGTACATGACCGCGAGGATCGGAGCAATGCTCACATCATGCACTGCAGGACCCGCCTGCTATGAGCAGCCAAGGACCCGCCGGTAATGGTGGACATCAGCAATCACACTGATACCGCCATTAACCCCTCAGATGCCTTGATCAATACAGATCACAGCATCTGCAGCAATGCGCATTTTTTTATTGAAGATCGGATTGCCCATGGCGCTTCCGCAGGGATCCGGTCATCTAAAATGGCCGACAGAGGTTTACTAAACTTCTGCTCTGGTCTGAGATCAAGCAGACCAGAGCGGAAGATTGCCAATAATACTGATCAGTGCTATGTCCTATGTATAACACTGAACAGTATTAGCAATCTAATTATTGCTATAAATAGTCCCCTATGGGGACATAAAAAGGGTATTAAAAAAAGTTTAAAAAAAAAGTAAAAAAATAACAATTAAATGTGAAAAATCCCCTCCCCCAATAAAATGTAAATACCTTTTTCCCATTTTACCCCCAAAAAGCGTAAAAGGAACGGCGTAAACGTTAAAAGAAAAAAATCAAAAATTGCTGTTTTTTTGTCTCTTTTGTCAAAAGCAGTACAATAATAGAAAAGTATATAACATGGGGATCATTTTTATTGTATTGACCAACAGAATATGGAAAACATGTAATTTTTACTGTAAAGTCTACAGCGTGAAAACAAAACCCTCCAAAATTTACAATATTGTTGTTTTCATTAAAATGTTATCACTAAAAAAAATTATTTTTTAGGATTGCCGTATATTATATGGTAAAATGAGTGATGTCATTAAAATAAAAGACGGAGAGATCTTATTCTGGTTTCCTGCTCCTAGAACAGGGTTGTACTGTCCACAGCTACTGCAGATGTAACACAGTCACCTATCTAGCTATGTGCGGCCGTACACAAGCGCGTACAACAAGCGCATACACAAGTCTTTATTCTATTCCAGATGGTAAAACTCCTGATCTAGATCCTGGAGATCGGGTGGTGATAAAGAGACACAAAGAGTCCTGATCTCCATGTGATCGGCCTTTCCAAGTCCTGCTGACAATTACTGGTGTATCCTGAGAACTATGGACACATGTGGACAAATTCTGAACGTTTGGCACTTTTGTGTGAAGAATGTGCTGAGTGCGTATGATCCTATATCCACCTGCCTTATAGCTGCGCCCACTGCGGTGCCGACACTAAGAACTATTTTCAGTCTAATATACAAGGACCAGGGTGTGGAAAACCACCATGTATCACAACATATTCTCCGTATAGGAATCATTATACCACAAACCCTATAATTCTCCGTATAGGAATCATTATACCACAAACCCTATAATTCTCCGTATAGGAATCATTATACCACAAACCCTATAATTCTCCGTATAGGAATCATTATACCACAAACCCTATAATTCTCCGTATAGGAATCATTATACCACAAACCCTATAATTCTCCGTATAGGAATCATTATACCACAAACCCTATAATTCTCCGTATAGGAATCATTATACCACAAACCCTATAATTCTCCATATAGGAATCATTACACCACAAACCCTATAATTCTCCGTATAGGAATCATTATACCACAAACCCTATAATTCTCCGTATAGGAATCATTATACCACAAACCCTATAATTCTCCGTATAGGAATCATTATACCACAAACCCTACAAACTGTGTTGACTCCACATCAGGACTCTGGACATGATAAAGAGAAGTGAAATGTCATGTGACCCAGATAATATACCTAGAGGCAAGTAATGGAAAATTATAAAACAAGGTGATAAATTACAAATTACAAAAAGATAATGAGATGGATGTGATGTTATTATGGTGCCGCCTAGTCACATGACACATTAGGCTTCTTTCACACTACCGCCATCTTCCTGCCTTCTGACACTCGTTATTCAGCAAACACAGATCATTAAAAAATAGATACAATAACTGAACATATCGGGTGATAACTGATGCCCAATGTATATTATTATAACGGCATTCTATCAAAATAACAGACATATTCCATCCGTTACTACCCGTTATTTCATCCGTCATGCTCCGTTATAGTCCGTTATTTTATGTCCGTTTTAACCCCTTCTGGTTGTGACGCTGTACGGAGCATGCTCAGTAGCAATAAGGGATCATAACGGAATATAAAAATACTGGGTGCTAACGGATGTCATTTGTGAACATTCATCATCCATAGACTTCAATGTTAAAATGTTAACGTCTGTTAATCCATCGTTATTTTTGACGGGACAAAAATGAGTGCATGCACCGTTATTTGCCTCGTCAATAATAACGGACGTTAGTCATAAGGGGACATAACTGATCATGAAGGATGGTCAAAGAATGAATAAAGAATGGACTTACTTAGGGGTACTCAGCCCCTAGACATCTCATCCCATATCCAAATAAGATGACTGGCCCCCTGTGCCACTTTATTTCCCCTGTGACAAATCACCCCTCCCTTTATTACCCCCTGTGCCCCATCCTTTCCTCTTGATCCCCCTCTGTGCTATTTCATTACCCCTTTATTACCCTTTGTGCATATTCATCACCCCCTCTGCCACTTTATAAAGATGAATTTATACAGAAGGTACAAATGGGAGAATGAAATGGCTCAGGGGGATCAAGGGGAAATTATGTGGCACAGGGGGTAAGGGGGGGGGATAATTAGGCACAATGCACAGGGGAATAAGATGGCACAGGGTAAAAAAAGAGAGGGGGGTGATAAATGATACAGGGGGTGATTAAATGACACTGGGAGATTCTACTGTAATATTGTTTTTCATTGTGTTTTATAGGTAAATAAACTCTGGAGTTAGCACAGGACAGTATTCAGTCATTTAGGAAGAATTTGGAGCCTTTTTCCCAATAGGGGACATCTCTCAATAATGGACCCTTTTATTCCCTGTGAGTGTCCGCTATTGGGAGATTCTACTGTAATATTGTTTTTCATTGTGTTTTATAGGTAATTACACTCTGGAGTTAGCACAGGACAGTATTCCGTCATTTAGGAAGAATTTGGAGCCTTTTTCCCAATAGGGGACATCACCCAATAATGGACACTTTTATTCCCTGTGAGTGTCCGCTATTGGGAGATTCTACTGGTACTTAATAGTAAGAAGTAACCGCAAGAAGAACAATTTCCAGAGTATAATTAATCTTCTTTGCTGTAACCAACAAAATACCGTATATACTGGAGTATAAGCCGAGGCCCCTAATTTCACAAAAACCTCAGAAAAATCTATTCATTTGAGTATAAGCCTATCATCACCAACTGCAACAAACACCCATCCCCCCATCATCATTCCATCCTCTGTCATCATTCATCCCCCTCCTGTCCTCATCCACTGCCACACACACCCACCCCCCGTCATCAACCATCCTCCCTGTCATCATTCACTGACACAAACACCCATTCCCGTCATCATCCATCCCCCTCCTGTCATCATCCATCCCCGCAACATCATCCATCCTCTCCTTTCATCATCCCCCTCGCTTATCGTCTAATCACCTTTTCCTGTTGCCTGGCAGTAGAGAAAGGTACACTCTGTGATATCAGGGGTGTCCTTGCATGGCGGCCTCAATGCGCAGCAGCGACCCTACCCCAGAATCACTATTTCGGGGCCAGCCCAGAGTGGAGAAGGTGGATGGACCAGACCAGCTCACTTTTCCCACTGGTATGCGGACAGTCCCTGCGCAGACAGTCCCTTCAGCGTCCCTACCCTGGATGAGTCCGGGGCCGTCCCGGTAAAGATGGATGGCTCCCCCCCCCCCCCCAACCTGAATGCCTGGACTGATGTCACTGCTATTTTTTTTTCACTTGAGTTTAAGCCGAGGGGGACATATTCTGCACAAAAAAAAGGTGCTTATACTCGAGTATAAATGGCAATCGAAATAATCTGCCAGAAAGATTGAATTTTCAAGCAGGACCACTATATATGTAAAAGAGTCCATGACTCAATCACACACCTCCAACATTGAGAAGATTCTGGTATACCATGTGACAAAAGGAGAGGAGGAGTCCCATACCCCTGACAATATAACTTATATGAACTCTCCTGTATAAGAATACAGGGGGAGGAGCCACGTGAGCGCTAGAGATAAATCCGCACTGTTCTTCAGAGAGTTGGATATTCAGCTCCTCTTCTCATATAAGACGCATTTTGGTTACTATTAGGAGTAGAAGAAATCAGATAAGAATAAAGCTTAGATAGTATTATTATTTAGGAAATAAATACAATCTCTCTAACCAATTTCAGGGACGTATGTTAGTATAACGCTTAAAACATTGGCGAGTAAAGATAAACTTACTTATAAAACCCCAGAAAGCCTGAGATTCCTCTATGGCCAAAGTCTTAGTAGAAGAATATAAATCTCGTAACGTAAAAGAATGTAAACGTTCCCACAAAGGGGAAGAGGGAAAATGTGTTTAGTAATAACCATAGGGAGTAAAGAAAGTGGGGTTAGGGGAGAAGGGAAATCAGAATCAGTCGTAGAGCAGTCTCGTAATACCGACAAAGTTATATATAAAAGAGGAAAGAACTAGAGAGGCCAAGGAGGAGTGCGGGGGCCACAAAATGGGCCCTATAGAAGGAGGGACTGAGGAGAATTCCATATCCACATGAGGAGGAATATAAAGGGGAGGATGAGAAAAAGAAGAGCGAACGAGCTCTAATAATCCAGACGAAGGAAAAGCTTTATAATAAGTGTGTAAATCCGGAAACACAAAACCGCCGTCTAATGTCTTCAGGGTGAGCGTCTATACGGGACACGTGGTCTCTTCTGAATCCTAACAAAATTACTAAATAACCATCGGATAGAAGAAAAATAACAATTCTGTACTATGATAGGGACGGACTGTAAAAATATAAAATATTATTGGTAAATATAAGATTTAAGAACCTTTTTCCTTCCAATCCACAACATATATGAGAATTTACGAGCGTGTAACTGGGTCTTCAATCCGTGTAATAATGGCGCAAAGTGTGAAGTAAAGAGATCTTGTACCAGATGTGATCAGATCTCTAGGGATTTTATACCCCGGGGAGGACAAAGAAAAGAATTACACCGATGTTTACTGAACCCGGGGGACGCTGACATATTGACGACTTCTCATATAGAAAAATGGATTTTATGATCTGAGACCGAAAATAGACGTCAAGACAGGAAACGCTGGTCTAGGGTTTGTGATAAATAAAAGTATCTGCAGCGTCTTATGTTCAGAAGAGACGATCTTCAAGGGAGACGCGCGGATCCTGTCTGATGCCTTGAATTAAAGTCTCTATAATCATAATGAGAAGGGGGCGGGGACAACACTGACGCGTTACATTCCCTATATACAACGTCAGGGACAATATTCCATTTATTATAAGTCCAGTGTGCGGAGATGAATATAAGAATAATAAATCATATAAGAAAGAAAACTTTTATTAACAATTGGTAACAGGTTTGTAGATGCAGTATATGATATATGTATAAATGTCAGATATCCTATGTACATGGATAATATATAGATGAGTTATCTGCATCATTTACTGCTCTGAATTGGCTTCTCTCCTGTGTGAGTTCTTTTATG